>NC_044361.1:5354113-5654113 GCF_007364275.1 Archocentrus centrarchus
ACTGACACGATTATGTTTTAGACACACTAAAACATTACTGTTAATCCACACCAGCCTCAGATAACAGAGAGTGAGGACTATATACTACACCGCAGGGCGCCCCAGACAAAGAATTCCACAGTGATAGCATGCGTATACATCTGGGTCAAAGTATGAGTAATGCAGCTATCAGGTTAAAGGCCCAGTGTTGTCATTTTCAGTCCAAATTTTTCCCCAACTTGGGCACAGAAGTGAAACCACTGCAGATCAGGTCATGCAATGTAGCATTTTGTAGCCAGTTCATCAGAAACCGCTCACATCTATACCTCCAAGTGTTTTACAGAAGGCAGTTCTTTGCACGAGAATATAATCATGTCCTCAAGGACATTAAAGCACACACAATTAAAGCACAGTTAAAAAGCAAACCTGCACAGGTAGCTTACAAGCTAAAGACAGCATTTTATTTGCAACATCTAAAGTGGCTGAAATGGACACAGTTTTTTTTAAAGTCATTCCGAGTAACTGTCTGCTGTCCAGAGTGGTGTGAAAAGAGTACTTTTCCAGCACGCAAGTAGCTCCAGTGTGACACAAGACAGGTAACTGCTTATGTATGTCACAGTTGTGGGGTTTTTTTTTCATGATGCTCTTGCTCTTTTTTTTCCGCTCCAAGTTTATTCTGATACATTTCAGGGATTTTCACGGTTAATTTAAAGTGGCATATAAATAAATGATAAATCAGAGCAATCTGATTAATGACCAGTAATACTGAATTAGTGACTGGGCATGTGCAGCAGAAGTCATGACTCACACTTTTCACATTTTCAGTGAAATGAAAATAAAGGTTGGGCATCCAGATGTGAACTGCGATTGCTTTTAATATGCAAATGAGCCGCATCCTATTTTAGGGGTTTTTACTTGTTTTCTTTCAAATGTTCAAACGTTTTTTTTGGACATACAAACATTAAAGTTTGCACAGGCACACCTTGTGTTTGTTTGTGAGTCTGTACGTGTTTGTGGTGTCGCAGGAGCTCCTGCAGAAATTCAGCACAAAACAAATTCCTAACATAACGCAACCAAATGATCGGGTTTCCTTGACAACACCATGGGAACTTGGTTACCATGGAACTAGAACTGCACCGCTCTGTTAAGCATGAGTCCAGAAGTTGTAAATAACTTTGTGATTAATGGACATTCTATTCTATTCTAATCTATTCTATTCTATTCTATTCTATTCTGTTTTTCACAAAACATCTGAAACTATAGGTTTTGTGTTCTGAATGTCACTGATCAGGTTACATTTTATTAGAAAGGATCAAACTTCTCTATAGCAAAATACATTTTTTAATAGTTTAAAAAGATGCTTATTTAAACCGTCTATTGTAGATCTTAACACAGACAGAAAACAGCAAAAATCATCAAGTATATCTTTGGTCGCAGCTGACCTGTCCTGATCAGGGCATAAGAGCAGAGCAGATATTATAAAAAGAACACACAAGTATAGCTAGACATTTTCTTTAAACAGCTTAAACTATAAAAAAAAAAAAAAAAAAAAAGAAACGATTTCTGTGTGGCTGGACTGCACTGGCAATTTTTCATGAGCGCTGTGTGGCTCTAATGCGTAAAGCCAATGACACAAACACTGGATCGCACAGCTGAGTGTCGAGGAAGATGGAGGAGATTTAAAAGATGAAGAGAAGGAGGCTGCAGCTCAGTGGACAAGGTGGGGGATAAATCTATTTAGATTCACTCTTTACCACGGATGGAAGGTTTTATCAGTCTTCACCACCCTTTACCTCCAAACACTTTAAATTACACTCACAGCTATATAAAACCACGAAATCCCAGTCAACTACAGAGTCATTCTCCTTTTGTTGGCCCATCATATCGTAGATGTAGGGAAAAATGCTTTCATGTTACTCATTTACTTTTATTTGGATGTCTTTAGACAGTAAACGTCATTACAAAGAAGCCTTTTTAAACTGGCTCAGAGTAAGTTATTCTAAAGCAGCTTGATGGTTTTAAAGAACACAGGTGAAGAACCACAGCCACATATCAGTCTGGTAATCTATCAAATCAATAATAACCTTTGGTTGATTTTTTTTAGATTTCAGTATTGTTCAGAAGTTTTTTTCTAAAATGAAAAGAAAATTAATCACATAATCTGGAAAAAATTATAAAATTCATATTCTATTTGAATATACTTATTTCATTCTGATTCATGCATTTTAAGCCAGTTTTGTCATAAATCCAAAACACTGTGGCATGGGAAAAAATCACAATATCAACCAGATCATTCATTTTTCACTTTTTAATGTCAAGTTCAGTGTGTCACTGAAGGACTGGATATGGCACAGGTCTCTGTCCAAACTTGGCTCATGTGATTTGCCTGCCGTTGAGCCTTTGAGCCTTACTTATTGATGAGCTAAATACATAGCTGTTCGGACACTTGAGCTAAGCATGAGGGCTCAGACAACTGGATATCAGCAACCTGCCAGTTAAAGGAGCTGAAGAACATATTACTTTAACTGGGGGCAGAATGAATGGGAAAAACAAGCCTTTATTGGCCACATCCAGAGTGCAAACTGACAAAGGCAAGCAGGGAGATAGGACTATTTATACACACACAGGAGTGATGGGTGGTGAGACACACGTGGGAACTAATCAGGAGGGACAGACAATCACAGAGAGAAAGGCAGAAAAGCAGGAAAATGAGAAAAAGATAAATGAGGATGCTAACCTTCAAAATTCAACAGGAAGTAACCAAAAGACATAACTAACACTGACACATGAAGACTACAAAATCGAGTCAATGCTTTACAGTTTTGTGGGGAATGCTTGTTGTCAGCTTTGGCAGGTTACAGAAAATGGCAACTAACAGCCAGATCAAATGATGTGTTTTGGCTCATTTCAGGAAGCCTCTGTCCACAAACAGAGAAACAGAGAGTGTATTTGTGTGTGTGTGCATCTGTCCCCAGCTGTCCCAGCAGGGTTTCTGTATGATACAAAACAAAGTGGGTGTGGAGCAGTCCAGTGGCTGTCACCTGCCGCTGCCAGCTGGCTCTGGACCGTTCTTTTTCCAGTTAAAATCTCAACCATCTCCTGCACCTGCAGCTGCTCTAGTTGTGGAAGTTGTGACCTCAGCTGAGCCTAGCTATAAATGTACAGCTGCATGTTATTGAGTTCTGACATGTGCTTTATAATATTTTTTATTTATTTTTTTTAATTAAAATAGCAACTTGAAATGTGCCGATTCTAACACAGGTTTGTGACACCAAACAAACTCAATGAGTCTTTTTTCTTGACCTGGAAAAGTTGCGCAAAAGTCAGATAAGAATATCTCATATTATCCTAAACAGTACGTATATTTTCAACAATTTCTTGAGATAAGTGCCATAATTACTGCTTTTGTAAGTTCAACATTTACCGATTATGAATCTATTCAGTGCACTCAGTGAATCTAGATCCCTTTCTATTAACCCACTGATTTGACTACTTCATATAAATTGCCTTTGTATCAAATTATTCTAACTGATAAAGGCTTACAGTGAGCTGCAAATAATGATTATTTGCACTGCTGATTATTTCATCATCAATCTAAGAATCATTTGTGTCATCTGAAGGATCGCAAACAGGGGTGCCAAGTCTGCCTGACAAAACCGGTCAATGGTCAATCAAAAATAGCCCCCAAGCCAGCCTCACTGATATCATAAGGTGATCACAGAGCAGCAGAGAGCATTTCAGTTAGCGGTGTGTGTCCATGGTCCACGCCATAAGTATGAGTGTATGATCTGATCTGGCATTGATTTGGTAGGATTTGCATACAAATAGATATTTTTATTTGAAGCAGGAATTACATAAACTCTAACACACAGAAACACTTACGAGTAGCCAATAAGGAAACTGCAGAATGGCAACTCTGATTACTGACCCTGAATGTTCTGTAAAAATCTGTGACAAAGCCTTTGCTGCAACTAACAAAACTTTTGTTTAGTACCAAAAATTTTGGTAGTTTACCAACTTGAATGTGGAATCACAGCAAATTATGAGAGAAATCAAACTTTATTCCCCACTCTTCAATTGATTAGTCAATTCCCAGCGTAAAGCTGCTCAAAGTGAGCTAAAGCCCAGTCCGTCCAAATAACCGAAAACAGAGCGGGAAGTGAGTCTTTCAAAAGATCTGAAGGTTGTGATTAGGGCTGCAATGTTTCCTCGAGTAACTCAAAGAATTCGATTATAAAAAATCCTCAACATAAATTTGTTGCGTTGATGCTTCGTTTAAACCCAGCAGCGCTCAGGTGTCGCCGTGTAAGCGGAGCAGTTCACCCACATTAGCAGCATTAAAGGATTTCCTTCATTTGGAAAAAAACGACCCTTTAACACCAAGTGGATCATCACTGATGGGCTCGACACACAGGGAGCGACAAATGGGCCGCATCGCCACTGGGGTGAAACCGAACACACGGGAGGCGATAGCGACGGCAGCATTGCGAATCGCGCTCTCACGTCACTCATCTCCAAGAAATGTGATTGGTTATGAAACTGGAGGGATTTAGACATTTTCAAAGCAGTCCGTGTCAGACACGGCAATAAAGATGAGGAGTCAGAAGATTTTACTGGAACTGATAGAAATCTTGCTGTTAAGTGTCCTCTACAAAAGAAAAAGACAACCTTGGGTTTATTCTATATTAGCACAAAAGTCCTCGCTATCCGTCTGTTTAACGTTAGTCTTGCACCAACACGTTCCCATACGGCTGCCTTTTATGTGTAACTCGATAATCACTGCGTGAAGTGATATAGGAAATATAGGAAAGTCAAACACAGCTAAAACGATGCTTTCCTTCGTGCTGAAAGTGGTTGCAGACTGCAGCGTGTAGCATACTCTCCGCTCATTGGTCAGTCAATGAAACCCTCGCTGGTTTAGTGCCACGCAACAGCAACAAAAGTAGAACATTTTTCAACTTTGTTGTGTCGCGTCGCCTGGTCACGTGTGCACGTCTACGTGTACGAGCTCGAAATTTCACATGCACGAATGTCGCCGATCGCTTAGTTGTAGGAGGGCAAGCGATTGTCGCCTCATCGCACATAGGAAATGAATGGAGAGCGAGCAACGTCGCTCCCCGTGTGTCGAGCCCCTGACACGTTTTTCCACGCCTCCACTGCTCTCTACACTGGTGTGTGCGTGTGTGTTGTGCTGGGTGTGCTGAGAATTGTGTCTGTTAGCTACCGGAGCAGATCGCGGGCACCGCCATTAGCACTAGGGATTGTTTTTTGGTATCGACAGATGAACTGTCAGTACGATAAAAGTATTTGTAATCCGATTGCTCAATTGATAATCGATAGAATACTCGATTACTCAAATAGTCGATAGTTGCAGTCCTAGTTGGGATGTTACAGTGAAATTGTTCTTTTTTGGTAGCACACCCTGTGAAATTTTTAGCTAAGACTACATAAAACACAAGGAGCCCATGTTTTCTCCAACAGGAACAACAGGAACTCCATCATGCTGATAATTGCTTCTACTGAGCCAGCGTTAAGCCAGTGTTACAGTTTCTGCATCCACAAGTATGAGGGGGAACGCTAGGGTCCAAGTGACATAAATTTGTCTTGATCACAAAACTTGCTTGAGCAGACACTGCACTGCACTGTTCAGGTATAATGCAATGTCTTCAGGCATATGCCAAGAAGACTTGAAAAAAGTGTAATAAGAACAACTGCTCATCCACGGTGTCTGCAGCTGTCAGTGTGCGTGTCTGCAGCCATTATAATCCTGGCCTCACAAATCTATCTCTAGCCATCTGTTGACTTTCTACAAGCATTTGCACAGCCACGTTGACTACAGCAGCTCATGTACTGAGAGACATCAAGATTGCGCTTCACTCTGGTTTAGCACATAATTGTTAATTTATCTGAAGACAAAGGTAGGTGCAAGTTCCCGATTTTCGAGCAACAATTGTTGGATGTTTGAAGGAAAAAAAGCACTTTATTGTGAATGCAGTAAAACCATGACTCATTGCATGTCAGCTTATATCATTTCTTATTGGATTTAACTGCAAAGAGTTCTAATAAATACATGTCAAAAGTACCGCATTGAGGCAAGCAGCAGTGAGGAGGTAATATGTGTTTTACAAGTAAAAGACCATTACAAGGGTTTGGATTTCATAGCGACAAAGGTTAGACTCTCATAAATGCTCCAAGATGATTTACACTCTGCTTCTGTGTCAGTGCATTTATCTTTACTGGAACATAAATAAACTTTAAAGTGACTCCACATACTGAAGTTTCATTGCTTTTTTGGTAGATCTAATCTGCTAATGTAACAGTAGCAGGAAAAAAGCTTTCTTTCTTTTTTTTTTTATGAGCAGGTTAAGGCCTGATTCTGCCACCAGCAGCTCAGATGATTAGTCAACAACAGCGGGCCATCTTCTCCACGACTTACCAACCAAGTGTAACATTCCAAATCACCCTTCAGCTTAATTTTAGCTTCACAAGTCAGCTACTTACAGCTGTGTGAATCCTCCCCAGCTTGGGTTGCTCCTTGAGATCAAGTCAGAGCACCATTTTGTGCACCTTAGAGCCTCTCGGCTTTAGTTTTTACAAAGAAATTATCTTATTTTTAAGACATACAGAATTTTCCCTTTCATCGTACCTGAGTTAAACATCCAAAAAGTCCCATTTACATAAAATGAAAGGTCCCTGATTTTAATTTAATTACACCATTCAATCCCAAAAGGCAATCTGATCCAGTGATAGACACAAATACAAGGCACAAATGTCAGGCACCAATGGATATTAACTGGAGGGAATGAGCAGACAGAGGACAAACTTTAGCGTCCTTCCCAGTTTCCAAACGCTACAGCCTCCTGAGACAACATCTCTAAATCCCCTGTGACGAATTAACCACACAGCGATGAGCAGCTATTGGATGGCTTAACCCCTACACATGCCAAACTGATAGATTCATCTGAGTGACAGTATCCCAGTTTTTGTTTGAGCCTCTTAGAAGTTATAGCTGGGAAAAATTTGCTTCCCATAAAGTGAAACTCATTTCTGCTGAACATTCAAATCGACCCTCTTTCATTATAAAACCACAAAAAATGTTTGTTTGTTTTTACAGAAACACCATATTTCAAGACAGTGTAATTTGTCTAGCACCTTTATCCTATTTCACAAACCCATATTCTCACAGTGACACAAGGAAACAGGGAATGAGAGTGATTTAAAGTGTGAATCACCCCCCAACATGCCAGTAAAACCCACTAAAACAAATCCAGAGAGCAGCCTCGCACGTACCTTCACAGAAGCGCAGTGCTGAAGCCTCCAAGCAAGGCAGGGTCTGCTGTCAGAGAAACTTGTTTCTCCCCTTCCCTCCTCTCAGTCTCCCTCGACCCCCCTATTTCCCCCCCTCCTATGTGTCAGACTTCAGAGCTGCTATGCTGAGTCCGGCATACTGACGGCACTTTGAGAAGTCAGCATTTTATTATTTTGGCTGTGTGACATAGGAGGGGATGGTAGAGAGATATGTAGGAAGGGCGAGAGAGAACCGCTTTCATCATTCAATTAAACCGTAGTGGTCAAGCAGAAGGAGAATGGCTGCCCTCTAGTGGTTAGAGCTGAGATGTACATCGGAAATGAGATGACGTCCTGTACTCAAATTAACTGCAGCTTTAATATTTTCTATTAACCTGAATTTATAGACTAAATGTGATCTTTTTGTCTGTTTTATCCTTAATTTATTGTAAATTTCATTTTATGCTTTGATAAGATTAAGAATTGTACTTCAGAAGACATACTTTTGGCATTATTATACATTAAGATAACTTTAAGTTTGAATAACATTGAATAACATCCCCCCCCAATCATCGACAAAACAGTGTGGTGTATTTAACGAGTGGTAATGACAGTATCCTGCTTCAGGGCAAACATAGCAGGAATTTCATTATATTTCTTTATTTATTTAATGCAGTTAATTAAAATTATCAATGCAACTGTTAAACACGATATTAAATTTTGGCACATGACAAAATAAGAACCATCCTGTTACAAAATGCATTAATTCACTCACACATTTCATTAGGTGCATCTTGCAAGTACCTGGTTGGACCCGTTTTTGCTTTAAATGCCTTAAATCCTAATAGCACAGCTTCAACAAGGTGCTGGAAACATATTTCTGTGATAGCATCATGCAGTCGCTGCACATGATGTGACTCTGCCATTCTAAAACTTCCTAAATGTGCTCAATTAGATTGGGATCTGGTGACTGTGGAGGCCAGTTCAGTACAGGGAACTCTGTCATGTTCAGTAAAGCAGTTTGAGATGATTTGAGCTTTGTGACATGGTGCATTAGACTGCTGGAAGCATCCATCAGTAGATGGGTGTACTGTGGTGATATATGATATATGTGGTTAGCAACTCAGGCAGGCCATGATGTTTAAGTGATGCTTAATTGGTACTAAGGGGCCCAAAGTGTACCACCAGCAGCCTGAACCATTGATACAAGACAGGATGGATCCATGCTTTCATGTTGTTTACACCAAATTCTGACCCTACTGTCCGCATGTTGCAGCAGAAATTGAAGCTCAACAGACTAGGCTGCATTTTCTCAGTCTTCAAGTGTCAAATTTTAGTAAGTCTGTGGGAATTGTAGCCTCAGTTTCCCGTTCCTTGCTAACAGGAGTGACACCCAGTATGGTTTTCTGCTGTTGCAGCACATCTGCTCTAAAGTACAACATGTTGTGTGTTAAATGATGCTCTTCTGCATACCAGTTATCGGTTAACAATGCCTTCCTATCAGCTCGAAGCAGTCTGGACATTATCCTCTGACCTCTAGCATCAACAAAGCATTTTCACAGAGAGCCGACTCTAACTGTATATTTTCTCTTTTTTAAGTTGTCAATCAGTTTCAGCTGCTTTGCTGTTAATTAAATTAACAACAGGTGCACTAGAGGGGCAACAATGACACAACCCCTCAAACAAGAATGGAGGCCACTGACATTTTTTTCCTCCTCACCTCATCATTTGGCTGAGCATCACTACTGGTAGCATGAGGAGATACCTGGACCCTACAGAGGTAGTCAAGGATGGCACATCCCAGCACAGTCTCAAGGGCATGGAGGAGATTCCAGGAGACAGGCAGTTACTCTAAGAGAGCTGGTCAGTGCTGCAAAAGGTCCTTAACCCATCAGCAGGTCTGGTATCTGCTCCTTTGTGCAAGGAGGAACAGGATGAGCACTGTCAGTGGTACAAAATGACCTCCAGAAGGCCACTGGTGTGAATGTCTCTGACCAGAGGGCCTGACATCCTCTGGAGGACCCTGTGCTCACTGCCCAATACCATGGAGCCCCAGTTAGCATTTGACATTGAATACCAGAATTGGCAGGTCCACTACTGACACCCTGTGCTTTTCACAGTTGAAAGACATGAGAGGATCTGGAGAAGCCATGGAGAACATTATGCTGCCTGTAACATCATTCAGCATAATTGATTTGGTGTTGGGTCAATGATGGTCTGGGGAGGACACACAGACCTCTACAGGCTAGGCAACGGCACCCTGACTGCCATTAGGTATCAGGATGAAATCCTTGGACCCACTGTCAGACCAAACACTGCTGCCGTGGGTCCTGGGTTCCTCCTGCTGTATGGCAACACCTGGCCTCCTGCGGTGAGAGTATGCAGGCAGTTCCTGGAGGATGAAGGAATTAATGCCACTGACTGGCCCTCAGGCTTGCCTAACCTAAGTCCAATAGGTGTTTCGGTCCACTGAACATCATCAGGTTGCACCTCAGACTGTCCAGGAGCTCAGTGATGCCCTGGTCTAGATCTGGGAGGAGATCCCCCAGGACACCATTCGTTATCTCATTAACCCTTTATAGGTATGCCCCCACAAACAGGGAAGGAGAGTCATTGAAATACTTGGAAATTCAAAATTTCAACCTTAGAGTGTCATTGGAGGACATAACAACACTTAATTTCTTTTATGACATTTCCCAGAATGTTTCATTTTCATGTATAAAATCAAGGTCAATGAAGTTATCATATTTGGTTCCTTGTGGTAAACATAAAAATCCAAACAGTGTACAAGAAAAACACACATATGGTGAAAGTTACAGACTCACTTTTTAGAACATTACAACATAATATTATAACTTTAAACAACACTGGGACATTTCTTCAAGACCACACTTTTCAAGAGTACACACTTCTTAACCTCACTGCAGCACAGGATGGACGTCATATATAAAATGTTTGGAAATGATCAAAAATAGTCACGTGTCCGATAAAGCGTCAAGACCATGCATGACATTGTCAGGCACGCATGTGAGGTCCATACAAACCACTGAGTCCAATACAAAACTATTACTAATGTAATCATACAAAAATTGCTGTAAATAATCACTGTTTTGATTGTCCATTGTTTTGGACTTGGCATTTATGGAAAAACCACATGATAAAAACTCTCCCCTGGAGGGGAAATCACCAAAACCACTGAATTCTCCCTGTTTTCTGTGAGAAAAAACAAAACAAAAATAACCTTTGGGAATTCCATCAAGGGAAACTTGTGGTTTCACACCCTTATTATTATTTCACAGTGTTGTTTTTATTAAGAGTCCATCATTTTACATTTGTAAACTAAAAAACAAACAAAACAGAAGTAAAAACCATAAAAATCATATTCTGCATTGTAGATGGATTTTACATAACTACCTCCCTTCTATCACCACTAGGTGGCCCTGCAAACACATCCCAGACACTTTGAAGGCGTTACTGCCTTTAAGACTTTTTGTGCCTCTGTCTGTGGTGCCTTCTGTATTTAATCAAAAGCTTATAATGAGGAGAAGGCTGTTAAAAAAATAAAGACATAAAGTTCCGCATAAACAATCAAGTCATTTTCAAAGCCATACTGCTAAGTTTCTTCTGCACATGCAGTCACACCCATGACCAATCCTTAATTATTATTCATCTCTTTTATCCCCGACATCTCTATGATAAATTTAGTTTAATTCAATTTTATTTATATAGCACTAAATCTCAACAACAATTGTCTCAAGGCGCTTTAAACTGTAAGATAAAGACCCTGAATAATACATAGAAAACACAACAATTGAGACGACCCCCTATGCAAAAGCATTTGGCAACAGCGGGGAAGAAAAACTCCCTTTTAACAGGAAGAAACCTCCAGAAAACGCAGGCTCAGGGAGGGGCAGTCATCTGCTGCAAACTGTTGCCGGTAAGGGGAGGGAGACAGGGCAAAAGACGCACTGTGGAAGAGAGCCAGAGTTTAATAATCACTAAAGACTAAATGCAGAGTGGTGTACATGTCAGAATGTCAGAAATGCTACCAGACTGCATGGTGTTCTCTGTTACTAGTAGCAGCAACAACAAACAAAACCTGTAGTGTTCATTTATGTAGTGGATCTGCATAATCCAATATGAGTATGACCAAAAAAACACCTGAGTTATCGCTTTCTTCTCTTCTGGGTTTTTTTTTCTCTGCAAGTTTCTGTTTAATGCCCTGGTGTGAGCTGTTGCACCTGCAGCCTTTGGAAGCAAATGAACGGGGCTTTTTTTAAAAAAAAAAAAAAAAAAAAAAGGGTAATTCACTCAAAACACAAAAACAGCTGGTCTTCAAGTTAAACTCAAAATATTATTCTCAGGTATTATTCTGACTAACCCATTCAGGTTGCCTCAGAATGCAGAACTGCATATATGTTGATGCAGTTGAAGTAAATGGAATAAAGTCTGTGCTGTTTATAATACTGCAAAAATGTAAAAAAAAAACTGAGTTGCTCCTAAATATTCTGAATAATTCCCCAACCAACCAAATCCTGGGCTTTTTTTTTTTTTATTTTGATTTCTAACTGCCAACTATACTTCCTCTTTACTTGTCAGCAGTCTTGAATAGGGATTATCCACACTAACCACAACAAGAAATAACAGGTAGACTTTTTTGTATTCTCTTACCGGTTTGTGTGTTTTGTTTCAGTATGAAACCAACTTTTTGGTTTCATATCAAATTTCCCCTTAAGTCTGGTGAAACACCATGACAACATCATTTCACCATTTGCTTGTCACAATATTTGACTGGAGTTAGATGATAACTGACCAAACCTTCACACTCACATGCATTTCATCAAATGACACTGGGAATGTTTGGAACTTTATTGTCCATAAACAGTGTAATCAAAGTGTTATTGTCATTAATTATGGCCCTCCCTCTCAAGGTCAGCTTCCTTATTCTTGTTATGTTCAATGTGACAATTAAAAAACAAAAGTTGTTCTCTCTCTGGTACACAGATGCTCCCCACCTACGCAACAAAAAAAGGATCAAACCTGAAAATTTCCTTTCTAGATGTTTAGGTCAATGGAATTTTTTTTGAAACCAAGAATATGTACCAGTAGGTGTGTGTGTGTGTGTGTGTGTGTGTGTGTGTGTGTGCGTGCGTGCGTGCCTGTCATGCTTACGTGTGGTGCGGGGGTGTTTCCAGTTAATGAGGAACTATGTACTGACTTGAAAGAACGCGTAAAAGCGAGACTGAATGAGCTCTCCAGAGATGACCTTGTCCAGGTACAATCACATTCTGGCAGAAGTAGAAGACTGCCCCCCCACCCCCCCCAAAAAAGAAAGAAAGAAAGAAAAGAGTAAAATCAGGTCTCACATTCTGGTGTGAGACACTGGGATCCGACTGGGATCTGAGAAAGCAGGAAGTCAAAATCACATGACTTGGACAACATGTCTTGGAAAATCACTTTGTTTATTTTTTCAAAATAAAATACGACTCATCGCCAATACTCTCAGTCACCAAGAGTGTAGTTTGAAATTTTGAGAGAGTGTTAGGGATGAGAGGGTTGATATGACTCTGTTTTAAAGTTTTTACGCTGAAAACTCTGAAGCTATGACTGAAACAGCATTATGCAGCCGTTTAAGAGGGAATTCAGAGGTGTTATTAATAAGCTTTAGAGGTGCTGCCAGATATATTCGATCTTTGGGTGCAATGAAGCCAGCTGCTATTTTCAGCTACAAATGTTTAACATTTTGGGAAATAAGCTTTTTTATTTTGGGGTCAAGAAGACACAACTAGATTGACTCTGTAAAATAATAATTAAAAAACAGTGATATTAGTCTACTAAATACTCAGATCGTCTGTAGTCTATAAAACAATAATTTGTTTCTCGGCTCCATGTCAGCAACACCTTCTTGTAGAAAATTTTCCTGACAACATATCTAAAGGTCTCTTATTATAACAAATTTATTCTATTTTATAAATAGCAAAGACAATGCTATTCATCTGTGCCTTCATTAATGAGTTTTAGAGGTGTTAAAAGGTACGTTACCATTTTACAGGACCAGAAAGTTATTTTGCTAGTGTGCAGTATTTATGCTAACCCAAGTCTCTCAGCACACTGACGTGTGAGGGGCAAACGTTCTTATTTATCACCCAACAACAAGCATTTTTCTAACGCTTAACTTTTCCTTGCAGCGTTTTTTACTTCACAATAAACTGTGAGACAAAAAAAAAGTGAGATTTTTTTTTCAAATTCTAAATGTTATAATACACACTTTTGAAAGCGTGCTTTGCAGATGCTGTATTTGCATCATGACACAAAATGAGATTTGAATTTGAATTTCTGAGGGCGTCGGGAGAGGCGGGGGTTCTCCCGGGTTAACAGCGGGGCTCCCCCCCCCCTTCGGTTGAAATTCGCTTTCAACAACAAAGACTTCTTTCTTTCATTTTGCTTTTCTTCTGCTGTACCTGCGAACTGGCGCAAATATCCACAACTCTGTTCTTTCCTAATTCACACGTCATGATTATTTCCTCTCACAGGCATCTGTGAACTGGGAAAAAAAAAAGAACAAAAAAAAAAAAAGAACCATACCTGGTTCCGCATTTACCGAAAGGGGGATACGTAGTTGAGGTTCCGGAAAATGCAGACTTTTTTTTTTTTACCACTAGATGGCGCAAAGACACGTGCGCAGTGAAACAAAGAGCCTCTGTATCTCCTGCCTCTCTGCGTGTGTGTGCTACGTGCAGAGCATGCTCACGAGTACACAGCAGGGGTACATGGGGTTGTTGAGGGCTGTTGACAACATAGAGCGCACATGAGGCATGCTCTTCACGTACCCTAGTGACCATCCATCCAAACTGCACAAAGATCTTCTAGTATATGTACTAAGACTGATTAAAGCTCAGCCAGAGCAGGCAGTTAGAGAATTGCATTCTCTGCAGGTTTTGTTGCACAGACGGTGCCGTAACAATGTCATAACAGTTGTGAATTTCAATTTATGAGCAACTGCAGCGGTTTAAAGAATGTGTCATCTGTTTAAACAGTCTGCTTCATTGGAAAATCAGCTTAGAAACCAGCTAAATAAAAACTTAAATGTGGTAATGTTTAAACTCTAGTAAAGGATAGGCTGGGCAAAGATTAGATACAGTATTAGGGCTAGGTGTGGCTCAAGCACTGCACATGCTTGAAAGGAATGTAGGATTGTATAGTGATTAAAACGTGAGAAAAACCCATGGGCTTTTATAACTCTACCTTCCAGCTCCACTGCGCTCAGCTATTTAAATGTCTTTCAAATTCACTTCCCATTCTCTCCTTATTTCCATACATTCCATCTAACCTCACATGTAAAGTGAAAAGGACTGTGCAGGCACCACTCTTCTCTTTTCCCTTTTACAATATTATAGCATACATATACAGTATAGGATCTATATGTAGGACTATAGTCATCATGTTAGTGCTGTTTGAGCTACGGTTTAGAATATGTTCCCCAGGATTATGATCACTTATACTGCCTGTTATCACGTGGCTCTGTATGAGATCGGCTGACCCTCAATAACCTCTAATCTACAAAGAAATTGTGGCCAACCTATCACAAGATTTATGCATTTATTACCAAATAAACCTGGTAACTAATTACATCCTCGGAACTACCATATAAGGCAATCCGGAATGACAATGAAATCAGGAAGTGGTAGAAATAGGCTCTACCACACAGGCAGAATTTTCAGAACATTTTTTCGGGAATGTTCCTCAGAAACTTTTCTCAGGAAGTTTTCTCAGAAAGCTGCTTATGAAATTACTTCTCCAGGTTATAAAAGTGTACCATTAATAAACTCTAATAAATAAAGTATCAACAATACCTGCCAGAAAGTGTGGTAAGGTAAAAACTACATTTTTTTTTACATTTAGTGCAATCAAAAGCAGCTTTTTAATAACTCACATGTATGTATGACCTGGTGCGGACGTACTTCTTAGCACAGTTTGATCAAATGATGCAGTCCGGATGTTCTTTGTGTAAATACAGGTGATATATTAAGCAAACATAAAGATTGCCCAAGCCTGGTGACACACCAAAATACACACACAGGTGTCAAGTTTAATACAAAGCATTTTCACATTGCAAACTGTGGCATTCCAGGTTATTTAACAATTTTTGGATTACTATAGGAATATTTACCATCTGAGATAAAAAGTCGCTTGCTCTCTGCAGCATTTTATCAGTTCATTTGCTCCTTCTTTATTAAATGAAAACTAATTATTTATATTGTGGTTTTGAAATGCATTATGGTCGCCAACACTTTATGTTGCCGAGCTGTTTTGGAAGGAAAGATTAAAACAATGATCTGCAGGAGAGAAGACCACAACAGCATCCAGACATTAGGCAAGAAGGAAACAATTCTTGCATTACTCAAGCACCTGTAAACACCTTAGCTGTACCTCAGGTCATGGCATGTGCCTGAACTGTAAAGTGGTTTTTGTTGAAGAATGCGCTCAGCTGGATTGAGATGGCATTTCAGACATGCTGAGACAAATTATGTTCCTCCACCCCCACCCAGCTGATTCATTTCTGTTGGACTCTGTATGTACTTCAGCATCCTCCCACAGTCCAAAAACACCAATGTCAGGGTAACTCTTAATTCTAAAAGCGTATAAAGCACTGTGTGAATCTAAGGTAAATGTGGCTTGTAGTCTAAATCACTTTGATTTTGCAGTAAGTGTAGAAAATGCAGCCACCAGTTGAAACCTGCAGCCTCAAACTATAAAGTAATCAAATTAACGTAAAATATTTTATTAAATAAAGATACTGCACAAACTATGTGCCTTGCCTATTTTGATGGACTGAATGGTGATGATGGTGTCCAGTACCCGGGTAATATAATATCCATCCATCCATCCATCCATTCTCTTCCACTTATCCTATTCAGGGTCGCAGGGGAGCTGGAGGCTATCCCAGCTGTCATAGGGCGAGAGGCAGGGTACACCCTGTACAGGTCGCCAGCCTGTCGCAGGGCTAACACAGAGAGACAGACAACCATTCACACTCACATTATGTTAACCTAAAATAAACTTAGATCAGGGAGCTGATGTGGCTGTCCCGGTCTAAAATAATAACAGTAACATTTTCGTGTGAACAGCTGAAACTCTCTTGAATTCTGTGTGTACTTTAAGTTTCTTACACAAGTTTGAGGTGTGTCCTCCTTTCATTACTATGTGCATGGCAGTATTTTGTTTTTTTGTACTTGATTTGTATGCACAGACACGTTTCTTAATGCATATTGCACCCAACCAGTAACTGAACCAAACTTAAGCCAAGGTACCCGTATTGGATCAGGACTGGGAAAAGCTGGACTGGTTCATCCCCATTCAGAGGAGTGAATATTGGGGTTGTTGAGAGACAATATTGGGCAGCTTTACAAGTAAGTAACCACTCTTTAACTGTAAGATTACACATACCTAAAAAGATGACAGAAGAAACTCTGTGCATAAAAGAAGCTCTGGAATTACCCTAACCTGAAAAAAAAACCATAAACCTTAGTGTGAACATAAACAAATGTATGTCTCTCCAACATGAGTAATAGTGAAAGCTAGATATCGCCCACATTAAACAAAATAACCCCACAAAAAAGAGGTGCCAATACACTCTTAAAAAAAACCCAACAACAACAACAAAAATAAAACATGCAAACCACAAAGTAGTCTAAAGGGTAATTGAGTTTGTTTTGTGGCAGTGGGGTCTGATAAAGTTGAATGAGTGAAAAGCTGAATGGAGCCAGACTGGGGGAGGCATGCATGGCCTTCACGGTCACATGGCAGATCGCGTTTCCTTTGTCTCTGAACCCCTTAGCCTGCTTTGTTGAAAGAGGGGGATCCAATTTCCCGAGTCTTTGATGTCTCCTCCTCCCCAAGCTTCCACGCCTCCTTTCTGTTGAGGCACCCACTTGTTTTCCCACCCACACAAACATGCGCGCACAAACGTGCAGACACACACACACACACACACATATAATTGTGCCTTATGCTTATGTGAAACCCGACACAAGCCTGCATCTGGTGGGTGAAGCTGGCCGTGAGCCCGAAAACCTCATCGAATGACTTCATGTAGAAAACATTCAGGATGAAATATAGCAGGCAGGAAACTTAAAACTGAAAACGCCATCAGGGTTTTCAGTTTTGAAAGCACATTTACTGCACCCATTTACACATGTGCCCATTTAAAACATTATTTGTGCTGAAAACGATGCACTGAAGGGACATTGGTACAAGAGTTCTGTTTAATCTCATAATAAAGAGGTCTCTACTTCTTTTTGAAAAATGACTTATTGTTGCATGCACTTCTGGAGTTAATATTTAATTCTCAGTGTACTGTGGAATGAAATAACCACCGTCCAAACTAAGCCACCCTGAGTAAATTTAACCCACCCATTTTTCTGTAGCACACTGGCTCTAGGAGCGAACTATTACAAACCACTAAACTGGTATGATCAAAAGTTAGATGAAAGTGTTAGGGTATATTTACATGTATACAGAGGTGGGAAACAATGAAGTACAAATACTTTGTTACTGTACTTAAGTGGAATTTTCTGACATTCCAATTGGTGTATTTACCCCACTGGGGCTTATCAGATACAAAGATGTGAAAGAGGCAAAAACATATAATTTATGCATCATTTATACACACAGGTTAAAGTGGGTCAGAAGGAGTGTAGACTTGTGGATGTCCATAAGTCGTGGTCGCGTTAGTTCAGCATCTAGCTAAATCTACAGAACAGGAGTGAGCATAAAGGGAGTAACATTTATTAAGTTTCAAGTGCAAAGTTTTATCAGCTCAACAAATATTAGTAAGCACACAAACTGTGTGAGTTTGTTTCTGGGAAACCTTGGATCTTGCCATCCATGCAGATGTTACTTTGACATGTATCACCTCCCCGCCAAGAGAGGTAAAGAGTGAAGCATAGTTGATGTTGGTTCCACATACACTGGAAATCCAGTCAAACAAATTAAGAACCATCAATCAGAATATCACAATAAAAAATTTAAGATTTCTTTTTATCCAATGACAGTTGACTGACAACTAATTTGGTCACTAAATAGATGTGAACAGAAGACACACAACATCTTTTTCATGTACAGAGACAAGTATTACCTGAGCCTGCTTTTTTTTTTTTAAATAGAAACAACACTTATTTAAGTTTATGTAGTCATAAATTCTGTCTCATTAGTTTCATGATGAACTATCAATTCTCTGCAAACTGATCTTATCATTATAAAACCTATAGAGTATAAAGGTGTGATGCATTGTGAAGTCAGTTAGTTCAGGAGGATTAAACGTCAAGGACGTCCAGACAATGTGTCAAGTAGACAGCGATGTCATCTCTCAGCTTGGAACTAGTTTCTACCATGACTACACATCAATAAAAAAAGACCTCCACCCAACAGGCATGCAAATGTGAAAATTAAAACTTTAACCTTCAACCTTAAAAATGCTGTGGTTTCTTTCTACTGCTAAAGTGCTATAAAAAAAAAAACCTATCCAAAACTTATGTTCAAATTCATCCAAAGGGAATAACGTTGAGAAATATTTTCACCTGAGGAAGATCAACCTTAAAAGGTGGGTGGATGTCAAAGGCTTATTCCATACCTGTGCCATCCATACTTTAATTAAATACCATACTTTCCAAACATAAGGGCCTTCTAGGTCAGAATTCAAACAGTTATTATAATGCTTGACTTTCTGTCTTGAACATCAGGTCAAAATTTGAAAATGTCCAATACTTTGTTTTTTGACCAAAGTGCCTGTAAAACAAGATATTTTCATAGGTCTCAGCTGTACTTTGTGTTAAGTGCTAGACATAGATGTATACAGCATAAAATATAGACATATGTCACATTCCTTTTAACTAAGAAATTGGATGTTGGCGGTAGGAGTGACGCCATACCTGAGCTGATTGTGTTCCAGTCATGTTTTGTGACTAGTGCCAAAAAGGTAGAGCCGTTCAGTCGTCACCTGGAGTAAAATGCAATGCTGTTTTTTCTGTGCATAAAAATACCAGTGCAGTCAGTTCTGTGTGTATGGCTTATTTAATAAGTGAAAAATACACAATAGTACAAATTTCAAGTTCCGCAGTTTAACTACTGCGTCCCTTCGCTCTGACTTTTCGAGGTGGAAATTGGACTTAGGGGGTATTCCAGCTGAAAATTACAACTGGCAACTCAGGATTTCGTCACCCATTGGTTTCCACACTCCACAATCTGATTCTGGCTGCCGCCGTGTTAGTATTTTTGAGTAGTCATTGGCATGCTAAATTACCAGCTAATGCTAGTAAGCTTAATTCAAAAACTACCTCCAGAAACCGTACTGTTTCAATGCACAGACACACATATCTGGTACTGAGTAGCACACTAAAACAGTACTAGAGATTTACTTACCCCCAGAGCTGTTATGAAGTGGGAAACTATGTGCAACACAGCAAAATTGCATTTTTTTTTTTTTTTTTTTTTTTTACTGCTGTAAAATTGGGCTTTTTAACAGCAGAGACAAATGGGATTGACTTGCTTTTGGAGCCAGCCTCGAGAAGAACACCACTTAGTTTAATTTTTCAGCTCCAGACCGATTGGTGCTGTGAAGCAAATTCTAAGATTTTATGGAAATATTTGCAGCATTATAATTCTTCTTTTGGCCAGGGTCACCACAGTGTATCATCTGCCTGTGTACGGGATAGCATCTATCTGGTATGGAAATTATTGCAATCTGCATACTCAATTTGGCAAAGATTTTATGCCACCTGTGCTTCCTGACACTCCCACTTATCTGAGTTAGGGACAAGCATAAAGAGCAACTAGCTTCTCCCCCCAGCCAGCCGACTTCTTGTTGTGTAACATTCATTAGGGGGTTTTGTCTTAGAGGATAAAGGATTACTGTTATCCTTATACTTATAGATTCTTTCAAGAAATAATAGTGTAATTTGCAGTGTCTGGAAATGGCACAATAATTATATCTTATGTATTTAAGAGATGGAAGTCAGATACATGCTGGCAGGACAGGTCAGAATGACTGTTTAAACTTAACTAAGCAAATCTTGGGAAAAAACTATTCTCAAACCTCTGGAAATACATTTCAAATGATATTCTTTAACCTTGTTAAGTGATGCAGAAATATAGAAAATATTACAGAACATCATTCTTTGTCTCCTTTCAAAGAGGGCTCTGGCAGCTTACTTGTTCACTTGGGTTCAAATTAGCAAATGAGATGCTGGCAAACCTACAGGTGGAGGCCAGTCATTGGAGACACTTTGTGGGAAACAAAAGGGGGCAGGAGTGCAAGGAAAGAACAACAGTTGGGAAGACAAACTGATACAGCTTAGTATGCATGTATACTGGTAGACACCAAAATGAGCTAGAAGATGCTGATACAGTGACGACAGCATCTATTGAGGAGAAAAACTGCTAATTAAGGCCAAAAACCAAAACACTAAACAAGCCATCAGTGTTCAGTTTGACTTAATTTTAGTGAAGCATAATATTTACATTCAGCATGTGTCCTAAATTTCCATATGGCCGTCTAAGGGGAGGGATAATCCATCTTAACGATTGCTGTGTACCCATCTAATTCATACTGCAAAACAACATGTGGTATGTAAAGCATCCCTTTGATTGCATTGTTGCAGGGGCTTCGGCTGTCAGAGACGATAGGGGCCTCCACCAAACCGTGGTACGCTAGCCAGACTGCTGAGGTCAAGGGGGCCTCTTCCCGCACACAGCCATTTTTCTATTGAAGCGGCGTCCTTCCTGCAATGGGGCTGATGTCAGGGCAGAGGAATGTGCAAAACAGAGCACACAGGGGGCCCTTGTTCTTGCACTCTGTATAGTCCTTGGGCAGAAATCCAAAGCACATGCCACACACGCTGCCTGAGTTCGAGTCGGGGGGGGGGGGGGGGGGGGATGGGTGTAGGCGCATGGGTCTGAGGAGAGCACACAGAGAAAATATCCTGGCAATATTTGAAGCAGAATCATCCAAATTATTAGTTTTTTGGGTGTCAGTGTGTCTAAACGTTTGACTGGTACTGTACATCAATTAAGAAGTCATATTTTTCAAAAGATATTTTTAAACTTTACTGATATGCTGATGACAACCAATATGTATCTCTACCTTTAAGCAGTCAAGTTACTGTTTCTAGGACATCAGTAATGCTGAGAACTGTTTCACACTAAAGGAAGAACTCAAGCTTCAGTTGTTAACTGCCTTTCTTGCTATAGGAATGTACTGTTTGGGATTTTTGCATTTCTCATGATGTGTGGTTACTGTCATGCTCACCGTCACATCATTAGGGACACTTTGCTAATATGTGGTTGAACCCTCTTCAGAACTGCTTTAATTCTTCGTGGCACAAATTCAGCCAAGTGCTGGAAACATCCTTGAAGATTGTGGTCCATTTTGACATGATACCATCGCATATTTGCTGCAGATTTTTCAGCTGCACAACCATGATGTGAATCTCCCATTCCATCGCATTCCAATAGCTGACAGTGGTGGCGGCCATTTCAGTACAATGAGCTCATTGTCATGTTAAGATTATTTGAGTTTTTGTGACGTGGGTCATGATCCTGTTGGAAGCATTCATCAGAGGATGGGTATTCTGGGGTCATAAATAATAGAAACTATACTCAGGTAGGGTGTGGTGTTTAAACAATGCTCAGTTGGTACTAAGGAGCTCAAAGTGTGCCAAAAAAAACATGTCTGACACTATTACACCACCACCAATTCAACAGATGTTCAGTGGCCAGAGAGTGTAGATTTGTGTATCCACAAACATATTATTTTTTTATAAAAAAAAGAAAAAGAAGAAGAAACCTAAGTATCTTATGGTCTTGTTCACAAGTGATGGGAAAGGAGAGTGGGAGATTAACAGCTCCACTAGTCTGCTGTGGCAGAGAGAGAGCTGAGCATAAGAGTAAAGCTGTTGATTTACTGGTCAGTCTATGTCCCACCCTCACCTATGGCCACAGGCTTTGGGCAGTGAACAAGATCAGATACAAGTGATAGAGATAGGGCGAAGAGTGCAGTCATTTTAGAGGGGCTCAGCATAGAGAACTATTCACTGCTCCTTCACATCGGAAGAAGGCAGTTGAGATGGTCCGGGCATCCAATTAGGATGCCTCCTGGACACCCCTTGGGTGAGGTGTTCGGGGAATGTCCTATCAGGAGGAGGCCCCTGGGCAGACCAGGACATGCTGGAGGGATTATATCTCTCCACTGGCCTGGAAACGTTTCAGTGGTTCTCTGGATAAGCTGGTAGAGGTAGCTGGGGAGATGCAGGTCTGGTCTGGGTTTCTCTGCTTAGGCTGCTTCCCCTGTGACCTGGCCCTGGATAAGTGGCAGAAGATGGAGAGATGGAAAAAGAAACTATAACACTTGCACAGTGTTTTCTTGTATATATAAATATTTTCAGCCATTTTCATTGCAGAATTACCTGTCCACACATGGAAAATCCCACTGACAGGTGGTTTAATAATAAAAGCCCCAAAATAATGATCAAATGATGTGGAAAAATGAAAAAGATTATCCAAGATAAGACACATTTTACAATGGATACAGCAAACATGATTACAGACATATTAAATTAACAGACTGATTCAAAATGAAAGTGACTGAGAGAATAAAAGCAAAAGATCTACAAAGAACAAGCTCATTTAAAAGGCTTTGAGAAAACTCAGCCATAACAGGCCTGAGAAAACTGTTCTTAAATCATGCAAATATCAAAACATGCTCAGGGAAGCCTGCAGGCTGGACTACAACAAGCAGACAAAGAACTTAGATGTGATTCTTGCAAAAAAATACAAATAAGGATCAAGACTGTGCAGATAAGTCGTTCTAGATACCAGTCAAAACAAGCAAAACAGAATTTGGTGAGTAAACTTTAAAGAACTCAGTGAGCACAATATGATGATATCATAAACCAAAGAAAATGACATACTTTTGACTGGTAATGTACAATAATTGCTATGACTAAAGCCTGGGGAGAGTCTTATTTTGGTGACACCTAACAACCACAGTTATCTAAATAAAACCATGTTCCCTCAGTCTTAGTATTGAACCTACATGACTGCTGTCTTTGTCTTCCACCCAAACCCAGCTGTGACTGTCTAGTACAGAATGTTCTATTTTTTCATACTCATGACTTAGTAGGTCCTGACGCAGTGGCAGTAATGACTGCTGCATTCTTGTCATCAAATACAGTGCTGTGAAAAAGTATTTGCCCCTTCCTGATTTCTTATTTTTTGCATATTTGTCATACTTAAATGTTTCAGATTGTCAAACAAATATTTAATATTAGAAAAAGATAAACTGCAAGATAAAATGCAAATGCAATGATGATTTAATTTATTAAGGTGAAAAAAGCTATCCAAACAAACCTGCCCTGTGTGAAAAAGTAATTGCTGGTTGGGCACCCCTGGCAGCAAGAAGTGCAATCTTGGCCCACTCTTTTTAAATCATGAAGTAACCCTAATTAACCACATTTTTTTTGGAAAGCAGAATTCAATTTCACTAGTCACACCAGGGTCTGATTACTGCCAGACTTCGTGAATCAAGAAATCACTTAAATGGAACCAGTCTGACAAAGGATGCTAAAAGATCTCATAAAGCAACACACTATGACACGACCTAAAGAAACTCAAGAACAGATGAGAAACAAAGTCACTGACTTTTGTCTGTCTGGAAAGGGTTACAAAGTCAGGTCTAAGGCTTTGGTACTCCAGCAAGCCACAGTGAGAGCCATTATCCACAAATGGGGAAAAGTTGTAACAGTGTTCAACCGTCCCTGGGGGAGCTAGACTATCAAAATTACTCCAAGAGCGCATCGATGACTCATGCAGTAGGTCACAAAAGAACCGAGAACAACATCTAAAGAACTGCAGGCCTTACTTGTATCCGTTAAGGTCAGTGTTCATAATTCAACAATAAGAAAGAAACTGGGTAAAAATCGCATCTAGTTCTCCTTGGAACTCTCCCATAAATGCCACTGCTGACCAAAAAAGAACACAACGGCTCATCTCACATTTACCAAAAAAAAAGATCTTGATATAGGTGGTGTACTCGAACTGAAAGGAGCCAGTTGAGGTGGTTCAGGCATCTGACATGGATGCCTCCTGGGCACTTCTTGGGTGAGGTGTTCTGGGCATGTCCTACCATGAAGAGTCCCTGGGGCAGACCCAGGACATGCTGGACAGATTATATCTTTCAGCTGACCTGGGAATGACTTAGTTTTCCCAGATAAGCTGGTAGAGGTAGCTGGGGAGATGCAGGTCTGGTCTGGGTTTATCTGTTTAGGCTGCTTCCCCCATGACCTGGTCCCAGATAAGCAAAGGACAGTGGATCAGTGGATGGATGGCACCTTGATAATCCCCAAGCATTCTGGGAAAATATTCTGTGGAATGATGAGACAAAAGCTGAACTTTTCTGAAGGTTTGAGTCCCGTTACATCTTCATAAAGAGAAGATCATATCAAGAGGCAAACATGGTGGTGGTCGGGTAACGGGCGATTGATGGAACCATGAATTCTGCTCTCTACCAGAAACGCCTAAAGGAGAATGTCAAGTTTCTGCTCTGAAGCTCAAGTTATACAGCAGGACGACGATTGGAAAACCACCAGCAACTCCACCTCTGAATGGCGAAAAAAACAAAATGAAGGTTTGGGAGTGGCAATGGAGTTATAGATTCCCAACTTAAATTCAGTTGAGATTCTTTGTCATGATCTTAAACAGGCTGTTCATGCTTGAAAGCCCTTGAATGTGGCTGAATTAAAACAATTTTGCAATGAAAAGTGGACCAAAATTTCTCCACAGTACTGTGAAAGACTCATTGCTTATTCTCACAAACACTTGATTACATTTCTTGCTGCCAAGGGTGGCTCAAGCAGATATTACTCACTTCATAAATTTCTTCCCAAATAAAATTTTAATCATTACCAAAATTCAATTCAATTCAATTCAATTCAATTCAATTCAATTCAATTCAATTCAATTCAATTCAATTCAATCAATATTTATTTAGACTCTTTCTCTCTGTTTGATCTTCCTGCATTAACTTCAACAGTTGCTTGTTCCAAGCCATCACTATGTCTGTTAGACCCCATTTCTATAATACTGCTCAAAGAAGTCATACCATTAATTAATTCTCCAATTCTAAATATGATCAGTCTATCTTTATTAATGAGCTATGTACCACACGCCTTTAAGGTGGCAGGCCAATCTGCAACTTTCTTTTTCTCTCAAAAATCCTTGAAAGAGTAGTTGTAAAACAGCTATGTAAAACAGATCATCTGCAGAGGAATGGTTTACTTGAAGAGTTTCAGTCAGGTTGCAGAATTCATCACAGTACAGAAACAGCTTCTTCTGGCCTCTGACAGTGCACTCATCTCTGTACTTTGCCTGCTAGATGTCAGTGTAGCTTTTGATCCTGTTGACCATAATATTTTATTACAGAGATTAGATCATGCCATAGGTATTAAAGGTACTGCGCTGCTCTCTTCCACAGTATGTCTTTTTGTCCTGTCTCCCTCCACTCCCCTCCAACCGGTCACAGCAGACGGCTAACCCTCCCTGAGCCTGATTATGCTGGAGGTTTCATCCTGTTAAAAGGGAGTTTTTCATTCCCACTGTCACCACATGCTCAGGAGTGGCAGAGAAGTATGTGAGGGTGGTGCAGGTCAGCGAAACACTGGTGAGGTCTGTAGTAAGAGTGGCAGATGGGTTCAAGGTGGGGATAGGATTACATTAGGGATTAGCTGTGAGGCACTTCTTGTTTGCAATGAACAGGTTGAGAGATGAGGTCAGGCAGAGTCTCAGTGGACACTGTGATCTGTGGTGAAAGCAGGAAGCAGGCCGAAGTAAACAGGTGTAACAGTGAAGCTGCAAGGAGTACATGTAGTGAAGGTAGACCTGGAGTCAACCATACAAGAGAAGTGAAGAAGAGAGTGCAAGCAGGGTGGAATGAGTGGAGTATCAGGGCTGATTTATGAAGGAAGGATAGCAGCAATCGTGAAAACGAAGGGTTTACAAGATGTTTGCAAGCGACCTGCTGTGATGTATGATTTGGAGATAAAAATACAGGCGGTCTCGATAACTGTGGATGTCCCACCGGGAGGAGGCCCCGTGGTAGACCCAGGACACGCTGGAGAGATTATATCTCTCGGCTGGCCTGGGAACGCCTTGAGGTCCCTCCGGATGAGCTGGAGGAGGTGGCTGGGGAGAGGGAAGCCTGGGCTTCTCTGCTTAGGCTCCTGCCCCCACGACCCGGCCCCGGATAAGCGGAAGAGAATGGATGGATGGATGGAATACAGGCGGTAGAGCTGGAGGTGGCAGAGTTTAAGAGGCTCAGATTTTTATTGGTACTCGCCAGAATGGAGACAAAGTTAGAGAGACAAAGATGAGATGGGTTGGCCATGTGTAAAGGAGGGATAATATTGGATAAAGGATGTGGAGCTGCCAGGCAAGAAGAAAAAAGGAAGACCACATTCATGGATGCAGTGAAAGGGGACATGGAAAGGGTTGGTATGACAGAAGAGGATGCTACAGACAGGGTGAGATGGAGGCAGATGATTCGTTGTGGTGATCCCTAAATGAAGCAGCCAAAAGAAGACGATTACCAAAAAAAAGCCCTTTTTTTTTCAGCACTTGATTTAAATAAAGCCGCAGCTACAGAGCGAGAATTTGTATTAAATAAACAGGCGCTCGTATGAAATGAAGGTTATGTTGACATTATGAACGTGCCTGAGTGTGAGTGAGCTGAGTTGAAAATCTAAGCTACACAGTTGGCCTATGCATTTCTAATGATGCTGTTTGGCTGACACGGAGTGTTTCAAATGAAGATGCCCTGCAGCATGTCTTCAGATCTTCTTGCCCTGTTCTTGCTGCAGTGTGTCATCAGTCAAGCTTCAAATTGTGAATGCCTGACCTCGTTACATTTCTTGCACCTCCCATGTTATTGTAAGGTCAGGTCACGTCTGATGGGATTACATCCACCTCTTATGTAAGGCACACACAAGTCCAGACATGTACTTCTAAGCAGTTATTTCAGCCCATTGCAGGAATCTGTCTCACTCCTTCAGAACACAGTGTTCTCAGCTACTGATGCAGCATGTATGTGGAATGTCAGGCAACCACATAAACAAACTGCAGATCTGCACGTCTTCTCCCAGGAGTTATACTCAAGAGAGTTATCGCTAAAAACAGGACAGGATGTAATCAGTAAGGCCTATAAGAGTGCATGCACCCAGCCCCGTCTCACAGCAAAATGTACAGCACAAAACAGTCTGTTTGTGTACGTGGACAACAGTTGTCATAGTTTTTTGTTTGTGTTTTTGTGATGTCATGACTTTGAAACTGATGTAAGTATAGTTAGTGCCTGCAGAACATATGTTGTCTAGACTCTTCAGTGGGGACACGTCAGCCTTTTTCTACACCTAACCAAGTAGTTTTTATTGCAACGGCCCAACAAAGTCATTTGTAATCAAATCTTTTAAATGACAATAACATATTTTAAATTAATAATATAGTAAAAGAAAGTAAAAAAAAATATCTGTGACTATAAGACATGAACTTGTGGCTCTGGTGTCAGCAACAAAATGACTCACCCGAGTACCAACACCCCCGACCTCCAATTGTGGACTTTTTTATCCATTTAAAGCTGAAAAGATACTTTTTTGTCTGTATATAGAACACAAATCAATGCACATGTAATATGACGGACGGAAATTTATGTCAATGAAAATTAAAAAAGTGGAAAATTCATCTCTAGAAACATCAAACATCAATAGAATACTTTACAAACTGCCATGAAACTGCATTGATTCCCTGACTTTTCCCTCTAGCGCCACCATGAGGTCCACATTCATGTGGTTGAGACACTCATGTCCTCCAGAGGATGCATTATAGCTGTGATGAAGGCCAACTTTATACTATGATAATATCATCATCATGATTGTGAGATTGTTGCTTCTTCTTAACTCTACATATTCACTCTAGACATGTTTGAGACATGTTTGTGTTTACCTCCTCTGCCTTTTTTTTATTTAATCATGCTTTAAATAGATGACATTTTGTCACTTTACCCTTTATTTCTGTCTCAAAATCCTGTCATCTTGTCATGCACTTGTCAGCTGGTGTCATTGGGTTAATGTAAATGTCATCATACATAATGGAGCTCCATGAAGTTTTGTAATGCTATTCATTCAGATAACAAAGTAGGCCAATGCTGTTGTAAAAGGCTTATATACTCACAGCCATTCTGGTTCCACTGACGCAATACTCTATTCTACAGAGCTTACAGTCTGAGATGTCTACTGTTAAAAATGCATGTAAACAGCACTTAAGCGAATGTCATGTCTGCAGGCTTTGTGATTGGTTGATGCAACAGGAGAACGCTTCATTGTTTAAAAAAAGGTTGTCTTTATTTCACAGAAATCCAGCAGAAATCCCTTCCATAATCCAGCAGACTCCCCAGAGACATCCAATAACTGTACTGTGGTGAGGGTGGGGGTGAGGGGGGGCATGCCGCCCACAGGCTTTTGGTTGCATTCAACCATTTAAGGCTGCAGAAAAAAAAAAAAAAAAAGTCTACATTTCAGTTTCTCAAATCATAGCTTAAGGATGTAGGGAGGGATTTAAAAGAGGTGAGCATTTTATAAGAAGTGCACAACATGGCAGCACAACCTCATTTGCATTCATATAGACATCCACAAAAACAAAGAGCTGAAGAGTTTTAGTCCAGAATGAGAAATGCACCCACACATATACAGAAATTAAAGGGACAATGTGTGACCCAAATGTTGAAACCCTTCTGATAAGAACCTGCTTTTCCTTCCAAAAGTATTTAACATATTTCATAACATCAATACGAAGACTATTCAGTCAAATATAGTGTATGCAATTACATTTAAGTGTTATGTTGAAATATTGGATAAGTGGAAGAAAGTGGATGGATGATGTTAATAATGAAAAGTGCAGCATTGGATGCAGGATAACAACACAATAATAAATTACTTATATAATACACAAAGTGCAAACACCACAGCATTTCCATGTGAATACACAGCTTATTCAGTCTTGGTTTAGACAGTGTCTAAGAGCTTATTCTATTCTTTGTCCTAAGAAGACTGAGTAGTTCACTAAAAATGACTATCACAATCAATGGCTGCTTAAGTAGCTTTAGTCAAAAAAAAACATGCTAGGTTGTGCAAATTGGCAAACTGGCCCCGGGCGCTCTCATTAAGAGTTTAATGTTCTGGTTTCAGTTCCACAAAACTGGAATTTGTTCATATTTTGTTAGATGGAGACAGAAAACTAAGAAACATGTAATTCAAAACAGAAACAATTAAAATAAAAACTCTTGCATGGTTAAAGAACACTAGGAGTAATTAAAGTGACCCTTTAATACATCAGTTGATTGACAGAATATAAAGTAAAAAAAAGAGAAAAAAATATACTAAAGTACACGTTTGCTCTTAAAACTCTGACAGTTAATAGTTCAACAGATGGGAAAGAGAAGATGTGTCAATATTTAAATGTCAAAGCTTCCATTATGTTAAGTAGATTTGCACTATATTGCCAAAAATATTTGGTCGTCTGCTTTCATACACATATGAACGTGAGTGACATCTAATTTTTAATCCATAGGGCAGGGGTCATCAACTATATTTGTCCAAGGCCCAGAATTTTCCTCAGCAGACACTGTGAGGGCCAGATGCTCTCGTAAAGTAAAATAAAATTAATATTAAATCCTAAGTAATATATTATCATTTATCAATTTTCCTTTCAAATTTATACTGTTTTTAATGATGTGATGGGCAAGTCTATTCCCCAGAAGACACAGAACAACACACAGTCAGACACAGCAGTCTCTGCTCTAATTCATGCCAAAAGTGGACTCCTGGCAACCACCAAACCCAGACTCATCAATCAGATTGCCAGATGGAGAAGTGTGATTCATCACTCCAGAGAACACGTCTCCACTGCTCTAGAGTCCAGTGGTGGTGTGCTTCACATCACTGCATATGACACTTTGCATTGTACTTGATGATGTAAGGCTTGGATGCAGCTGCTCAGCCAAAGAAAGCCATTCCATAAAGCTCTATACACGCTGTTCTTGAGCTAATCTGAAGGCCACATGAAGTTTGGACGTTTGTAGCTACTGTCTCTGCAGAAAGTTGGTGACCTCTGTTTACTATGCGCCTCAGAATCCACTGATCCCACCATGTGATTTTACATGGCTTACCACTTTGCCGATGAGTTGCTGTCATTCTTAATTGCTTCGGTCGACTGTGGAATATTTAGTAGGGAGGAAATTTTATGATTGGATTTTGTTGCACAGGTGGCATCCTATCACGGTACCACGCTAGAATTCACTGAGCTCCTGAGAGCGACCCATTCTTTCACAAATGTTTGTAGAAGCAGTCTGCATGCCTAGGTGCTTGATTTTACACACCTGTGGCCATGGGAGTAATTGGAACACTTGGATTCAATTTTTTGAGTGGGTGAGTGAATACTTTTGGCAATACAGTGCACAGTCACAGTGTTTAATGTGATAGTGATGGATGGAAGATGCAGAGGATGAGAGCATGACAGAACTGGACAGTAACACTGTAGAGTTTATTGGCCTTTCTTCTTGGCAACACTGCTATTCCAGTTGAAAGTCACCACATTGCATCCCAACACCTGCAAAAGACAGATAACAGAGATTATCACCATTCCTCAACAAATGTAATTTTTAATGTACTTTCATCCCACATTGTTAAATCCTGCTGATACCACTGGGTTGTCAGATGCCCATTGGCACCACAGAGATATGCACAAAGTGGTCTTTGGTTATTGGACACAGATAGAAAACAGTCTCAAAACAGCTACAAAGTCCCTGATTGGAGGATGGAAGAGCGGTGCTGGAGTAAGTCATGAGTTTATCCGCCAGAAGACTGCAGTTCCTGCCCCTTTAAGGAGTTTTGTAGTTTACATTTTGCATTGCTCTGTTTTCGATCCAATTAATTTGTTTTCATTTGCTTTTTACTTTCGCTTTCACTCCCTGGTCAGGTTTAAGAACCAAAATACCCCGATGTAAGAAAAGAAACCCTGCATGTTGAAAAGTTATTCCTACCCACTGCCACACCTTGAACATATCTGTGAGATACGAGCAGTTTTGAGAAAATAGCAGTATTTGATGCCATTGAAATGAGAACAGATGAATCCTCACCCATCCAAAAGAGGACTGTTTTGCTGGTGGGCAAATGCAAAATAAATTTTACTGTGTGTTATAAATTTATATTCTTAAATGGCTGTATTTGCAATAAATCAGTCGTGCATTTGAGTCATAACTCCATGTGTTTGTTGTTTTTTTTTTGAAGTGTAAAAAGGAAAATGAGTCATCAACCTTGAGACCAGATTTATAGATGTTAAATGTATTTCCTTTTAAAATACTGGCATCTTTTTGGTGCAGCCGTGCCAATCAGTTATCAAGCTGTGCATGCCTGTAAACATCCGGGTATGAGATACCAATATTTACTCTGAACACTGCTTAGCGTAGAAATGCATTTCAGTTTTATCAGCTTCTCTGTATGGAATGGGTGTGCTACAAACTCATGACTGTGAATCAGCACTCCGTTGAATACTTCACTGTTTAATCTCTACTTGTCTTTACAGCCACAGATTGTAACACAGCTAAATTATACTTGGTGTGGTCATGTTTGAAATTATCTTCCAGCCATTGGACTATGTTATGTGTGCAGCAGTATGGTAAATATTGATCCAAACAATATGCTTAATAAAACTGAACGACAAGGAATCAAGTCATGCATGAACCAATGTTGCCTTTCTAAAAAAACTAGATTGGACATTTCCAAGCACCAATACAAATCCATTAGTTTAGTCCAATCAATACAAGATAACAGACTCAGTCAGGTGGCACTGTTTGTAACAATATATATCTGCAGTCCTGCAAGAGTTTTCACTGCCCAGTAATACAGCAGCACACAGAAAAGTAGCTTTAGAAGCAGAAACCATACATTTCCGCATCTGAAGGTAGTAACCTTTCTTTATTTAAAAAAAAAAAAAAAGGTGCACAGCAGCTGTATAACTTTGCACAGTGCATTGTATTTTTTTTCCCCTGATTTTTGTCATTAAAAAGAAATCATCCCACCAAGTGTCACTGTGTTATGGCACGAAACAAAGTGTGAGTAATGGGGTCATGGCCAACGTAAGTCAATGAGCCAATCATCAATACGGGCTTCATATGACATGGGCATCAGCAGGCAGAAGTAAACATGGGTCAGCACTGCTATGTCAACATACATGACGCAAGGGTGATCTCAAAAATATACAAATATAACACCTTAAAATGATCTGAGAGTTTTAAAGCACTGTAGCATGCTCTAGCACGCCTCAAGACCAAATTAAAGATTAGTGTGTCAAAAGGGTTGGTAGTGTTGCTTTAAATCAGTTGCCATTAAATTTGATAAAAATATTCTTGGGGAACCAGTGAAGTCCACATTGTTTTGAGTAAAATTAATCAACAGCCACGAGACAGATTACCATTTACTTTGGCTCATTTTCATAACACTCTCAGACCGAATGTATAGCACCATCATCAATATAAAATTTCAGCCTGTCCAACAGTTTTAAAGCCAAATACACATAAAACTTTCCATCTATCCATGCATCCATCCATTATCCAGGGCCGCAGGCTTTGGGGGGCGGGGGCAGCAGCCCAAGAAACCCAGACCTCCCGCTCCTCAGTCACCTCCTCCAGTTTATCCGAGCGATATAATCTCTATTCTCAGTCTGCCCAGGGTTCTCCTTCCTGTAGGACATGCCAGGAACACCTCACTCAGGAGGCACCCAAGAGGGCCCGTGAGGCATCCTAGTCAGATGCCCATATCGCCTCAGCTAGCTTCTTTTAATGTGGAGGAGTAGTGACTCTACTAACCCCCCGAATGACTGCACTCTTCACCCTCTCTCTAAAGGAGAAGCCAGCCATCGAAAACTCATTTCTGCCGCTTCTATCCGTGATCTCGTTCTTTCGGTCACTACCCAAAGCTCATGACCGTAGGTGAGGGTAGAGGCATACTGACCGATAAACCCACAGCTTCGCTTTTAAGCTCATGTAAAACTAACACGATTCAAGTCAGACTCAGTAAGTTTTGCTAATTACCAAATGTTAGCATGCTCACCTGCTAAACTAGCTTGGTGAAAAGAGAAAGATAACCGTGACTAGAGCCTGACAGATAAAGGATTTTTAAGATTGATACAAATATGCAGGGATTTAAAAAAAAATTAAAAATCTGTTATTTTGATATATCGGATCTTTTTTTTTTTCTTTTTCAGACACACTGAGCATAAACAAATCTCTAAGTGGAAGAAAATAATGGGATGAATGTTCTGCTGAACTCTGCTCAGATCAGCTGGTTGTTATTAGTGATGTTTCAAACACGTGTTGCCAAGAGCAAAGTTGCAGAGCGCCTTCTGGCAGACAAACTATGCAGCATCAACACACATATTTATAAATACCAATACAGAGAGACTGGTAAATAGCTCAAATCAGCCCGTGGATAAATCGGTGAGGTTCTAAATGTTTTTGTCATTATGAGCATGTGGGCATGCTTATGTAGACAACTCAAAGTAATGCCCAAGTATTGCTAAACAGAAGTGCTAGTGTGGCCTGTGGGCTTTTCCCCCCAAAATGTACTAAAATGTACTTTGGACATGTTCAGTATTATTTGTGCCAAGCTATAACCCTGATATTGTTCATGTAGAGTTCCTCCCTGTCTCTAATGTGGACCAGCTTCTGCTCAAGTTCCCTTGAGCAACACACACACACATACACATACACACACACACACACACGTGATGTGTGGGACTAACACCAGACTGTTTTCTGCGTGCACTAAATGTAAGCCAAAAAAAGATATACTCAGCAAAACCCTTACTCCTTTAAATATAGGTTAAAGGGATGTGAGGTGACAGGCAATAATTCACTAAAGTGGTCTTTAACTTGTTGTGCAATCCTAATTACAAATGACGTGAGCCTTTTATTTAAAGCGCATGTTGTCATCCAGCTTTTTGGAGCCTTGATCCTCTCTCAGCTGTTGGGCTCTTCTGTGGAGACAGCTGCACTGACACACCATTTAAAAACAGTCTTTAACAATCCCAAATATTAATCATGAAGAGTTAGAACTGGTGGACTCATGATTATTCATTTTTGGTAAGACTTGTGTACATGCCCTTAAAAGGAGGTAAAATTAATCTGATTTTTTTTTTCTAATAAACTAGTCCTAATTTACATTTTCACTGATTAAGAAGATGAGCATAGCCAACAACTGCTGAAAGGTTTGGACAGGTGGGTAAATCTGGTGAAACACAGGAAGAAGTAAGTTGTAGTAAGATTAACCCTTGCGCATCATTCCAAATGCTGCTGCCTATTGGCCAGTCATGGTAAGCTGTTTTTGTTATTTTATTTCTTATTTGAATGTAATTAACAGGATCGGGATTAGTCAATACCAGGAGTAGTGACAATCGATCTGAGGATTTCTGTTACTGGTTTGTTAAATGCATATTTCTCTGGTTCACAAGTCAAAGGCATGGTGGACATGTTTGTAACGCCATGAAAAATAGTTTCATAAATAAAGTTTAAGTTGCATTGCTTTTTTCATACCTGCAGAGGAATAAAACCACTCAGGAAAAAAAAATCTTTACTGAGGATCTTGTGATTCATGCATGAAAGGGTTAATATTTTTCCAAACTTCACTGCCAGTAAGTTCAAGGAAGTACTGCATGAATTGCTCTAAGCTCTTTTAAGAAGTCTGCTGTGGTGCCTCAACAGCAATAAGCACATTGCAACAGTGATGGAGACAAAACACATGAAAACAAAGATGCTTTTTAAAGCCTTTCATAACTATAAACTCAACTTTTCTAAGCACCCTCTTCTTTTCTTTATTCAGCTTGTACTGACTTACAGGAAGAGACACACCTCTCATAATAACAAGCCCTGACACAGCTAAGGGTTTGAAGCCACAGCTGCAGCATTCCCAGTTGCATTCAGTCAAATTTACCAGTAAAACGAGGACATGATAGGTCAACAAATTTGTACTGGTTGCATTTTTCTTTTCACGGGTTTCTCTATCTGATGCAAGCATTTAGGTACTTTCCTCTTCACCCAAGGAACAGCTGATTCGGGCCACTAACCAGCAAGGTGCTCCACCCAAGCACTTTGTGCATAAATGTCTTTAATAGTTCACTAGCCTCAAATAAAGAGAATTGAATTGAATTTCATACCATAACTATCAGCTTGTCAAGAGTAATTATTTATATTAACATCCATAGCAATGTAAGCTTTCATTTTGTTTTCTTTAAAACTCTGCCCTGTATTTTTGTAATATGCCTAATTTTTTATAAAGGTTGTCCTGCTGTACACCCTTCTTTAGACCAGTTGTTTGCTCTTGTATACTGCAACGTAGAATGAGCAGTAATAGCGGTATAAGAGAATTAACTGGGCTCTGTTGGGGTTTTTTTTATACGAGTTAATGGTGGAAGATGAGGTACCATGCATGACTGTTTACATGAGCTTTCACTATAACCCCATGTGTCCATATTCAAATCAGGGAGCTAAGCAAATTCTCAGTTGGTGTGCAGCTCAGGCAGGGGTGTCCCTTGTCACCAGGTTTGCTTTGACTTTTTTTTTTGCCAAGAATCTCTGCTCAGCTGGAGCCATAATGGTGACTTAAGAGTTGCATCTGTTCTTTTCTGCTGACGTTACTCTGTTAGCGTCACTGAACTGTGACCTCCACCAAAAGTCTCTGACAATGAATGCAAGGTCTTTTCTGAGAGTTAACACCACATGTAAATGGTAAATGGACGGGTACTCTAACTGAGCACTCTTTTTACTATAAGTCGCATTCACCCAACAATCACACACATTCACACTGATGGATGCACTGGAGGCAAATTTGGGGTTCAATATCTTGCCCAAGGGCAACTAGAGCCTGGGATCAACCAACTGACCTTCCAATTGGGATACAACCCGTTCTACTTTCTGAACCTCCCCTGTCTAACTGACATCATCTAACTGCTGCCAAGAGAGACGTTTAAGCACTTTATGTAGCTTAGAAATTCAAAAACACTTACATAGTGAAACAAACTATTTTCTTCATGGATAAAATAAGCAACGAGATGCATAACTTTTTTTTTTTTAGTCATGAGTCATGTTTAGTATACTGCATTTTTTTGATTAACAACCCCAAAAGTGAGAGGGAACATGAAAACGTCACAGAAAGGCCCCACCTTCCTTGCTACCCGAGCAAAAAATATCACATTAGCAGAAACAAATCTATTCCCATTCTGAAGACTACACTGTGTTAGTTTTAGTATAAGTCGGACTTTAAAATACATCATCTGATTGATGAAATATGACTGATTTAAACACAAGGAAACATTGCTATGTGACAGCTTCATTCTTTCAGCCATTTTGCTATATGACCAAACTTGCCTGAAGTCTCTGACCTGCATATGCAATTATATCAAATGCTGATCAGTTGTAAACTGGATAAGATATGATGCTTGAAGACTATGAGGTGAAAGGTTTCTCTCTTGGACATAGTTAGACATTGACATTACTGTCACATAATGACTTTTCTGGTTAGAGTGTTAAGTTACACCCACTGGTATAGCCTCACCACCGATGATGCAGTTTCCCAAAAACAGTCATTAAGAGTAGCATGAAACTACGTCAGCAGTGATGGAAATATTGTACCCAGCTGGTGGTTAAATAAGAAGTTAGGCAACCCTGTAAGCCTGACACCTCATATGTATAATGTTTCATCTCAGTGTTTAGCTATCCGGCCTGCAAATTCATACACTATATTGCCAAAAGTATTCACTCAAATAATTGAATTCAGGTGTTCCAATCACTTCCATGGACGCAGGTGCATAAAACCAATCACCTAAGTATGCAGACTGCTTCACAAACATTTGTGAAAGAATGGGTTGCTCTCACGAGCTCAGCAAATCCCAGCGTGGTACTGTGATAGGATGTGCAAGTCCAGTCGTGAATTTTCTTCGTTACTAAATATTCCACAGTTAACTGTTTGTTATAATACCACCAAGTGGAAGTGATAGGAAATGACAGCAACTCAGTCACGAAGTGGTAGGCGATGTAAAATGACAGAGTGGCATCAGCAGATGCTGAGGCGCACAGTGCGCAGAGGTCACCAACTTTCTGCAGAGTCAATCACTACAGACCACCAAACTTCATGTGGCCTAAAGATTAGCTCAAGAGCTTCATGGAATGGGTTTCCATGGCCGAGCAGCTGCATCCAAGCCTTACATCATCAAGGAGGATGCAAAGCATTGGATGCAGTGGTGTAAAGCACGCCACCAGTGGAGACGTGTTCTCTGGAGTGACAAATCACTCTTCTTCATCTGTCAATCCAATGGGCGTGTCCGGGTTTGGCCATTGCCAGGAGAGTGATACCTGTCTGACCGCATTGTGCCAAATGTTTGGTGGAGGGGGGATTATGGTTTGGGGTTGTTTTTCGGGAGTTGGGCTCGGCCCCTTAGTTCCAGTGAAAGGAACTCTTAATGCTTCAGCATACCAAGACATGACATAATTATAAAGTTAACTCCATTATTTTATATATAACTTTTTTATATTAACTCAGAAAAATTGGGTCATGGGTCACAATGTATGTGTGTTGCACCCAGATGGCCCCAAAATAATAGCGTGAAACAGACAAAAGATTTTCCAACATGACACTACCTAGAAACGGCACCCAAAGTACTGCATTCTGTAAACTAATATTCTGTGTGTGTGTGTGTGTGTGTGTGTGTGTGCACGTGCAAATTCTGATTCTGAAAGGACTTTCTGAAATGTAGAAATGGAAGCACAATTTCATCTGATGTGTAGCGACGTTGTCTGCATTCTATATTCTTCTAACTTGAACTGAAGTGCCATGCTTGAGTTAATGTACATGTAGATAGATTTCACCACTGCTTCTGCACACGGAACATCCTTGACTTTTTCCTCTGTCAAAGTTGAAGTTAGACATGGATATAAACACTGCCTAGAATGCTGCTGTGGCTTATTTGCACTGGGTGTTTCCATCTCCAAGCTGTTTGCCTTCAGAGTCAGCTGAGATTGTTTATCCCAAAGTGATGACTCGTTTCTTGCTTACTGCGTTTCCTGAACCAGGGAACTGCGTGGGAATACTATTAACTGTAGCCCTGAAGTAAACACGTGCACACACACACACACGCACACACATACACACACTCCTGTGTAGCCAAAACAAAAGGAAAACTGGAAAAACCAAATGAAGCGAGCAGGTTGGTTCTTGACTGGTGAGAAACCAACAGCGACTGCATTGCCAGCTGTGTTCTGGTTTGCTTTCGTCTTTTCCAGGGCAGCCCTTCAAAGTCCACTTTGTTATTCAAAGCACAGACAAAGGCCAGCCCTGAAAGCTTTAGTGAATCGCAGCAGAAATAAAAGCTCTTGATATTCCTGTTTAACCATCCACAGCTCAAATAACCTTCAAGCAAGCACCTGGAAATCCAGTCACAGTGGTTCCATGTTACACACACACACACACACCCTCACGCACACATGAGTTCTACTAGTACACAGTGTTCCCAGAAAGATTTTTTTATCCCCTTGACTTTCTGGAGTGACGCCAGAATGTGTCTTAATCTTCATTCCTTCCATTCTTAACTTTGTTGTACTTTGTGTTAATGTTTTGCAGCTGACTTAGTTTTTAAAAAATATTAAACTGCAACAAGAAAAGGGCAAAGAGCAAAGAGCAATAACACTCCCTGTTTTTTTTTAATGAAAGAGAAGGAATGAAAGGGTGAGTTGAAAGACATGTTTTACAGATATATGATTCTGCCAAAGACAAGCCTGTTCTTGTGAGCTGGCGTTCCAGTGAGTAAATTTACTTTAGGAGGAAGCAAACAAACAGGAAAAAAAAAAGAAAAAAAGCCACAGTTAGACTCAACAGTCGCTCTGGAGGACAGCCTTATGAAAGGCTGACATGCTGTACAGGACTTCCTGGCTTTATCAGTTTATTGGTGACAAAAAAGAGAATATGTAGAATAATGATGTCAACACTTATACGTGGTCCAGAGTTCTGCTGTTGAGTCCTTAGAAAAAGTCAGCTGATCACGATGGTAGAGAACAGCTGCTTGGAAACAGGAAGCATAAAACGCCACAGAAACATACACAATCAACAATAATAGGAAGTTCCATTCATTCATTTGTTTCAGAGAGTTTAGTGAGGACAGAGAGTGAACAGGAACGAGGAAGACGATGAATTCCAGTTTAGCTTCTGGTTAGACAAACAGAACTGAAAGACACCAGTAAAAGCAGAGACTGGAACCATTATAACTCAGAAATGACTTCATCTACTTCCTGTGTAGCCCGGGTCTAAATGAGTGGGGGTTAAATTTGGATGACTCCACAGAAAGGAAGGAAAGAAATTCCAGATAAAGTTCAAGAACAACAGCATTAGCTGATCTTAACTGGATCACTTGATTACAGTAGACAGCGGTGAAGAATGTTATTGCGTTATAAGGTGGGTGTAGTTCACAAACATGCCATTCATTCCTCTTTAAAAGATGTTGCAGTTGTAGTTTCTGTCAGGATGGGCCTATGTTCAGGTCTAAATTCACACTAGTTCAATTCATTTAAAAGTTCTTTAAGTCCAAAACCCAAATGAAGGGAAAAGATTTCACTATTCAGTTCACAAAACTGCCAAGACAAAGCCTGTCAAGTTCAGATGAGCAACTGTGAATCATCTTGTAATCTACATAGAAACCATATCTTGCTCTTCAAGCCGTCAGTTCCCAGGCAGCTCATTCATTGGTTTCTTCCAACATGTGACTGTTATTAATTGATTACCATGGAAGGTACCATGGAAGGTACCATGGAAGGTACCATGGAGGCGGTGGAGATACTCTGAATGAGGTTCAAGATTTTGTGAGGTCTTTACTTTATGGTAGTCAGTGGCTTGAGGGGACTTGTGTTGTGAATTAGCTTTATATGAATAAAATGTATTTAATTTACATATTGTGTTGGAAATAACTAAAATAATTTTAGGGAAGTTTGGTGTACAGGATGCAGTTTGCAGGACATGAGACATCCACTGGTTCAGTGTAAATGCTTGCTTTGTTCTCACATGGCCTTAATCATGCATTATGCATACTTTGTACTAGACAGCCAGGAAATGACTTAAAATATCTGATCTGATCTAATCTAATCAATTCAGCCATTTGTTTTCTTACATAAAGCTCCAGAAGCTCATTGCTATAGAAGATCAGCACTGCAGTGCATGCTTCAAATCTATTCTAGAATCTGATTTTTGTTGTTGTTGTTCATATTTAATGTAGGAGGTGGTTGCACAAACTTTTTTGGCTCTACTGACACGTGAATTTTTTTATTCTCAGGAATTCTAGTCATGAGCCCTGTGACTGCTGCAGAATGTTAGGATCACACGCTGTGTTTGCTGTGGGGAGACTAAAACTAAACTTTTTAAAGTAGATTTTCCAAATGTGCTGCCTCCCATATTAAAAAGGTTGATTTGTTGTGGATTTGGGTAGAATATCTTGTTATCTCCAAGACTGAAACTTGTGTGGGAGCGTCACTCTGTACAAGTGCAAAATGAAACTCTTTGAGTGTGGGCGTGAAGCAAAAGAATGTGGTGAGTATGCCAAAAGCTATCTCACATTCGGTAAACAGATGTGTCTCCCCAGTCCAAAGACTCCTGTGTCAGGACCTTTAATTAAGTCGGATATGTGAGTGGGATGTAAAAGTCTGCCAGTATCTTACTCAAAGTACTGAAGGTGCCAGATTATGTAAAAAATATAAATAAGAGAGGACTTTTTTTTTTTTTTTGCGTGGGCTCATAAACCATAGACAAACCATGACCATGAAATAACTGTGTCTCATGAAAACATCATACCTCAGGGAGACAAAATCTGTTCAGGCAGGCAAGTAGAGAAAGGTTTTAAATTGGTTGTATCACTTGGGGCTTGGAATGGATACAGCCTTTGATATTTGTGTGCTACCCATGAAGCCACAAAAAGGAACATCCCAGGTTTGAGGACTAAAATGTTCTCCCAGAAAGAAGATGACATTTCTACACCGATGTTGGTTAAGTGCAGGAAAACAATTGCTTTTCCATAACTTTTTGTAACAGATTCCTGGTGTCTTGGCAGATTACAGCCATTTACTCTACATTTAAGTGTGTTTCATGATGTTTGTTAAGAGATTGGCTGTGTTCCTGTTCCTTTTACTGCAAAGAGTATCAAATAACTATGAACCAGAAAGCATGATATTTCAGACAAGGAGGAATGCAAACCGAAACTAAGGCAAACAACACTGTTCCTCTCTTTCTGTAAGCCGAGGAGCCTCTTCAAGGTCCACTGAAGGGCTCTCTGCATTCCTTTGCACTCAGCTCTTGTTTTTCTGGACCAAAGAGGGAATGGCTGGGTGCTCTCACTAAGGCTGAAAAAGCCTTGGATCACTGAACTAAAGCAATGCAGTTCACGTGCACTTCAGGCAGACTGCATGTGACAACATTAGGTTGTCAGGGTCCATTTCCAGGGCACATGGACCTGTGGTTAGTCAGCACACCTGTATGACCAGCCAGTTTTCTGCAGAGTCACACAACTTTCCACTTATCCACAAATTCACATACCAAAGGAAAGGAAAGAACAAGCTAGCACATTAGTTAGCACTAAACAATGAAACTACTTTAGCAGATATTTGGTCATAGACTAAAATACTGTACAAATTGACAATTTGACATGATGACTCAAATCTGCACTTAAGATTTCATGTTAATTAAAACCACAAAGAACATCCTCATGTTTGCACTACAAGATGAGGGATCATAAAGTTTAGATACATTATCCGCAAATGAAAGGGCATAAAATATAGTATTGCATGTACGTATTTTCATTAAGTAACTGGACACGAGGACGCAAGCTCTCAAGGGTATTTCTCAATGACCTTGACTGGATGTCCTTGATCACGTGCTGTCATTAGCCCAAGAACACTGTTCTTGTTGATAATCATTGCATTGCACCCATGTCTTCACATGGGACTGTACACTGCTTCCCTGTCTCACGCTTATCATGTTTCATAGCCAGAACATGATGCAGTGTCAGTTAACATCTACAGACGTGGACAGAATTGTTGCTTCTGTTAAGGAAAGAAGACCCACAAAAGGTCACTGAAATAACTTGAAACTGACAAAAGTAATAATAAGTAAAAATTTACTTAAAATTAACTAATGAAAATCAGGCATTGCTTTTAAATTGTGGTTCAAGAGAATTATTTTAAAAAACAAACAGTGAAACTGGCCTGGAGAAAAATGACAGTATGCTTAACTTAATATTTTGTTACACAACCTTTTGAGGCAATCGCTGCAGTCAACCCATTTCTGTAACTTGCAATGAGGCTTCTGCACCTGTTGACAGGTATTTTGGCCCACTCTCCATGAACAAACTGCTCCAGGGGTCTCAAATTTAAAGGGTGCCTTCTCCAGACTGCACTTCTGCAAACATCCTTCCACAGATGTTCAGTAGGATTTAGATCAGGGTTCATACAAGGCCACTTCAGAATAGTCCAATGTTTCATTCTTAGCCATTCCTGGGTGTTTTTAGCTGTGTTTTGGGTCATTATCCTGTTGGAGGACCTATGATCTGCAACTGAGACAAAGCTTTCTGACACTGGGCAGCACATTTCACTCCAGAATGCTTTGGTAGTCTTGAGATTTCATTGTCCCCTGCCTAGATTCAAAACACCCTGTTCCAGATGCTAAAGTTTTGTCTCATTTGCCCAAAGGACATTTTCCCAGAAGCTGTGTGGCCTGTCAATATGGCAAATTCCACTCTCACTTTTTAATGATTTGCTTTCAACAGTGGCATTCTCCTCGATCATCTTCCATTAAGTCCACTTTGGGTCAAACGGCAACGGAATCGGACACTGGTGTACCTTGAACTTGGAGTTCACCTCCAATCCTTTTGGAAGTTGTTCTGGGCTCTTTGGTTACCATTCACATTATTTATCTCTTCAATTTGTCATCAAGTTTCCTCTTCCACATCCAGGGAGGTTGGTTACAGTCCCATGGACATTAAACTACTGAATAATATGTGCAACTGTAATGATAAGAACATCAAGCTGCTTGGAGATGGTCTTGTAGCTTTTACTCTTAACATGCTTGTCAATAATTGTCTCTCATATCCCAAGACAGTTCTCACCTTAGCCTTCTGTGGCCCATGTTCAGTGTGGTTTGATACCAAACAGCACAGTGACTACTTTTTACCTTTTAAAATAAGTTAGAAGACACCTGTGGTGCTTATTACAAAGACACCTCAGTTTAACATGTCCCTATGGTCAACTTGCTTTCAATCTTTTCTAGGGGTGCCATAATTTTTGTCCACGCAAGTCAATGTTTGATTTTTATTTTAATTTTCATTAAATTTTAATTTATTATTACTTTGTTCAGTTTCAAGTTATTTCAGTGACCACTGTGGGTTTTCCTTTAACAGAAGGGTACCAACAATTTTGTTCCTGTCTGTATTTTTCGCCAAGTCCTACAATAAGGCTAACCAGAATGTTTTAGTTGGGGGCTTTCCAACCTGCTTAATTCCAACCACGAACACAGAAGGCGAAATAGAAAATAGTTTCCTTTCCCTTTCATTCTATAAAATCAATCAATGGCCAAAAGCTTCCCAGAAATCAGTTGTAATTATATAAATGCTTCACACACTCAGCCAGTGCTCCTGCTATTACGTCACCAAAGGTGAATACCCTTTTTCAGCACTAATAACTGTTTGATTGTCTGGGAAATATAACAGAACGAAAACACATGAGCTCATAAAAAGATTTTATCATTATGTCTGCACCATGAGGGTACAGTGTTATAACAAGAATAGATTTGTTTGTTTTTTTAAGTAATTAGCTCACACAAGATGCATGTCAGCTGTAATGGTCTTAAATCCTGACAGATTAGCTAAATAGAAAGGCAAAAAAACCACTGTTTCAATGAAGTATCAACAATAGTTTTGCAAGGTTAAGTGCAGCATAAATGGACAGACACACAAAACGCTACACACGCAACATTCAAGATCAAACGGACTCAGAGAAGCATGTTAGGTTCACAGAGGTCACACAGCAAATCCCAGATTTATCAGCAGTATCTGCTTCCAGTCAGCAGGTACTGGATAACTGAATACAGTTTAATGACCTGTCTGACAAGAATGAATTATTCAGGGGTGTTTCTGTGTATTTCTGATTAAGAAACAAATTAAGTAGCTGGGTTGAATGGAGGAATGACATCACTATATTGTACAGTGGCAATGGTTGGGGGTGAAGAATAAGGTCTGTTAGCTCTCATGCAGAGATGAGTAGGAGGATGTTGTTTATAGCCTACTTCCTACAAGTGCTTTCAAGTACAGTAAATATATTCAGTTTCCTCTCTCGTGAGCAAGTTTATATTGTAAGACCCTCTAGACTTTTTAACTCCCTTTTGTTAGCGATAAAACTGTAACTCAAGTTTGTCTACCCTGTTTAAAAACTTATACTTGTACAAGGAATCCTGAGCTGGAGTTAGAACCTGGTTATCTTAGTTTTTCTTCTTAAAAGACTATAAACAGCCTCTAAAATCTTATAAATAATTTATCATTTAAAGTTTTTCACTGGTTGCTTGTGAAATTATCATTTAAAATTTTTGATTTTTACAAGTCAGAAAGTGTGATTTAGGGGTTCATATTGGTTGCTTGGACAAGTAAGTTAGTAGTAGTATGTAGTATGATCTGCACTCACAGGCCACATCGTTAGGTAGACCTGTTGAAGTGTTTGTTAATGGAAAACTCTAATCAGTCAAACAGCATTTAGGCATGTAGAATTGGTCAAAAAGACCTGCTGAAATTCAAACTATGCATCAGAATGGGGGAAAACGGTGGCTTAAGTGATGCTGGGATTTTCCCGCACAACCATCCCACGTGAGCATCAGTTCTCTGGGCAAAAAAATGCCTCATTGATGCCAGAGTTCAGAGGAGAAATGTCAGACTGCCTCGGGCTTACAGGAAGGTAACAGTAGTTCAAATAACCACTGGTTAAAACCAAGGTATGCAGAAGACTATCACCGAACACACAACACTGAAGTAGATAGGCTACAGCGGCAGAAGGCCACACTGAGGTGCAACTCCTGTCAGCTAAAAACCAGAAACTGAGGGTACAATCAGCATGGGCTCACCGAAATTGGACAATAAAAGACAGTTTTGTAGGGGCACCCTTAGCACCAGTTGAGCATCATTTACACACCACAGGCTACCTTAGTATTTTTGTCACTTTATACCATAGTCTACACAAATTCTGATGTATGCCTTTAGCAGAATAATGCACCATGTAACAAAGCTCAAAGTACATCAAACTGGTCTCTTGAACATGACGGTGGATTCACTGTACTCAACTAGTCACTAGATCTCCATCCAATAGAGCACCTTTGGAATGTGGTGGAACAGGACATTTGTTCACAAATGTGCAGCCGACATCTGCAGCAACTGCGAAATGCTGTAATATCAATATTTACCGAACTCTCTGAAGAACATTTCCAGCACCTTGCTGAACCAATACTATGAAGAATTAAGGCAATACTTACAGCAAAAATGATCAAGCCTAGTACTAGCAAGGTGTAACTAATAGAGTGGCTGTTAAATGTATAGTTATATTTTATTGTGGCAGCAGCCTCACTTGGCCAAAGTGAATATATCGTACAGAAAAGATGTTGGGATCGATGGCATAATTTACCAAACTCTGCATTTTAACATTTTACTTTCCATTTCAAACTAATAGTCAATGTTATTTTATTTATATATCGCCAAATCACAACAAACAGTCACTTCAAGGCACTTTATATTGTAAGGTAAAGACTCTACAGTAATTACAGAGAAAACCCAACAGTCAAAACGACCCCCTATGAGCAAGCACTTGGTGACAGTGGGAAGGAAAAACTCCCTTTTAACAGGAAGAAACCTCCAGCAGAACCAGGCTCAGGGAGGGGCAGTCATCTGCCATGACCAGTTGGGCCTGAGGGGAGACACAGGACAAAAGACACTGTGGAAGAGAGCCAGAAATTAATAATAACTAATGAATAAATGCAGAGTGGGGTATAAACAGAGTAACAAGAGGTGAATGAAAAGAAACACTCAGTGCATCATGGGAACCACCCAGCAGACTAGGCCTATTACTCTAGCTGCAGCATTTTGGATCAGCTGATGGCTTTTCGGGGAGCTTTTAGGACAGCCTGATAATAATGAATTACAATAGTCCAGCCTGTAAGTAATAAATGCATGAATTAGCTTTTCAGCATCACTCTGAGACAGGATGTTTCATAATAACGCGCAAATGCAAAATAGCAGTCCTACATATTTGTTTAATATGTACATTGAAGGACATATCCTGGTCAAAAATGACTCCAAGATTTCTCACAGTGTTACTGGAGGCCAAAGTAATGCCATCCAAAGTATCTGTTTCGACACCACATTTCTAAGATTTGTGGAGCCGAGTACAAGAACTTCAGTTTTAGCTGAATTTAGAAGCAGGAAATTAGAGGTCATCCAGGACTTTGTCCATAAGACATTCCTACAGTTTAACTAATTGATGTGTGTCATCTGGTTTCATGGATAGATAAAGTTGAGTATCATTTGCATAACAATGAAAATGCATGCAATGCTTTCTAATAATACTGAATAAGGGAAGCATGTATAATGTAAATAAAATTGGTCCTAGCACAGAACCCTGTGGAACTCCATAATTAACCTTAGTGTGTGAAGAGGACTCCCCATTTACATGAATAAATGGGAGTCTATTAGATAAATATGATTTGACCCATTGCAGTGCAGTACCTTTAATACCTATAGTATGCTCTAATCTCTGTAATAAAATATTATGGTCAACAGTATCAAAGCTGTACTGAGGTCCAACAGGACAAGAACAGAGATGAGTCCACTGTCAGAGGCTCTAAGAAGATCATTTGTAACCTTCACTAATGCTGTTTCTGTACTGTGATGAATTCTGAAACCTGACTGAAACTCTTCAAATAAACCGTTCCTCTGCAGATGATCAGGTAGCGGTTTTACAACTACTCTTTCAAGAATCTTTGAGAGAAAAGGAAGGTTGGAGATTGGCCTATAATTAGCTAAGACAGCTGGGTTAAGTGATGGCTTTTTAAGTAAGGGTTTAATTACTGCCACCTTAAAAGTTCATGTTACATAGCCAAGAGATTGATCATATTTAAGATTGAAGCATCAATTAATGGAAGGGCTTCTTTGAGCAGTCTAGTAGGAATTGGATCTAATAAATATGTTGATAATTTGGTGGAAGTAACTATACTCAGAAAGATCAACTGGAGCGAAAGAGTCTAAACAAATACCAGCAGTGCTGAAAGCAGCCGAACATGAAGATAAATCTTTGAGATGGTTATTAATAATTTTTTCTCATGTCTAAAATTTTATTTGTAAAGAAATCCATGAAGTCATTACTAGTTAAAGTGAAAGGAATACTCAGCTCTACAGAGCTCTGACTCTTTGTCAGCCTGGCTACAGTGCTGAAAAGAAACCTGGGGTTGTTCTTATTTTTAATGATGAGTAGTAAGATGTCCTAGCTTTACGGAGGGCTTTTTTTTATAGAGCAACAAACTCTTTTTCCAGGCTAAATGAGCATCTTCTAAGTTAGTGAGATGCCATTTCCTCTCCAACTTATGGGTTATCTGCTTTAAGCTGTGCGTTTGTAAGTTATGCCAAGGACTCAGGCACTTCTGATTTGAGGCTTTCCTTTTTGGAGGAGCCACAGTATCCAAAGTCGTACGCGGCATGAATGTCAAACTATTGACAAGATAATCGACCTCAATGGGAGGAAAGTCTAGGTAGCTGCTCTGCACTGTAATAAAACTTATTCCCTACTGCTGTGTAATCCATTAAAGTAACTGTAAATGTTATTTAAAAAAGGATCAGACAGGACGGGGCTTTCAGGGAATACTGTTAAGTCTTCAGTTTCTATATGTCCGGACAAGATCCAGCCTATGATTAAAGTGGTGGGTGGGCTCATTTACATTTTGAGAGAAGCCAATTGAATCTAATAATAGATTAAATGCAGTGTTGAGGACGTCATGTTCAGCATCTACATGGCTGTTAAAAATCACCCACTATAATTATTTTATCTGAACTAAGCACTAAATCAGATAAAATGTCTGAGAAATCAGACAGAAACTCTGAATAAGGACCAGGTGGACGATAGATAATAACAAATAAAACAGATTTTTGAATTTCCCAATTAGGATGGACAAGACTAAGAGTCAGGCTTTCAAAGGAATTAAAACTTTGTCTGGGTCTTCGATTAATTAATAAGCTATAATGGAAGATTGCTGCTACTACTCCTCCTAAACCTGTGCTTTGAGCATTCTGACAGTTAATGTGACTCGGGGGTGTTTATTCGTTTAAACTAACACGTTTATCCTGCTGTAAACAGGTTTCTGTAAGGCACAATAAATCAATATGTTGATCAATTATTAAATGATTTACTAACAGGTACTTGGAAGTGAGAGACCTAATGTTTAATAATCTACATTTAACTATTTTACTCTTTGATGCAGTTGATGATGCTATATTATTTTTTCTTTTTGAATTTTTAAGCTTAAATAGTTTTTGTTTTGTTTTTTCACTGATTTTTTTATTTGATTTTGGTGGTCTGTGAGCAGGGACCATCATTTTTGCCATGAACATTCCATAGCCTTACTGGTCTAACCAAAGGGCTGCTGTTTATTTCCCTTTCTAAATTTAGTGCTTTTTGTGCCTCATCCTAACCAAACATATATTATCTATGCTGTAATAAGCTTCAGTTGGTCATATTCCAGGGTGCAGTTTTCAAGGTTGTAGGTTATGTCAGTTATGACATTTAGATATGACAAAGCTGCCCTTCTTCTCATTAAATAGGCACATTTCCCAAATGTATGCTGGTTCATTTAATCCAGCTCAGCTCATTGTTGAAACAGGCAAATACAGAACTGCAAACAACAGCTTCTGCACAAACACTATTATCAGATGACATATATTATAGCCCATGGCAAATATATACCTAATATCACCTGATAGTTCAGTGCTTTCTTCATTACTCTTCACTGGGTACATAATGAATCCAGTCATGATCAGGTCAGGTCTTGGAGTGTTTTTTAAAAACAGATAGCTTGTGTATTACCCTGAGATGAGATATAGAGATATGTATATAAGTCCACTCCAAACTCTGCACTGACTTTGTGCTAACCTGGTAAATATAATCAGCTCTTTCTTATTCAGAGTGCAGACCTTCAGTGCAGTCTTAAGGTGTGCTTGTGTTCTTCAGACAGCTAACACATGAACCACCATCACTTTCCAGTAAAGAAAATATTTACAATTAATTTGGGTGTTTGACCAGAAAAAAAGAAAAAAGAGAGAAATTGATATATTTTTGGAAAGTTTATAATAAAGTAAACACTAACCTTTAGCAGCAAGTCAGTGATCTTAATTAACATCTGTTGTTCCATTGTTATTGGTTTACATTTGCTTAGTACCATGATCACACTTCCCACGCAGTAATTTCCGTCTGATCCTATGCTCAGCCTATCTCTCGGATTTATGGTTTGATAAGTTTCCACTTCATTTAGCAAAACATTCTTATGAGAGATTTAACCCAATGCTTTCCTGGCCACATCTGGCCGTTCAGGACTAATGTAATAATTTAAATGTACTTGCACCAAAATCCAATGTATGCATTTAGCTTGTTGCAAAAAATAGAAAATGTATTTACTGTAAGAATAAATGGAATTGTGGTTACCCAGTCTTACTAGCACAAGATTGTTTGTTAAAGCTGAATATATTCATCTGTACAATTCACAGCACTGCCCACCCCAAGAATGCAGAAACTGATAGCATAAAAGATCATCTACGCTTTCTATTCAGTTAAAGGTCCCCACAATCAAACAATAAAAATATTAGATTTTAAAGACTCTATTAAGATGCTAGTCATCTAGTGTTTGCGTGATCCAGCAAAACAGCAAAATATTCTCCTGCTCCTTCAAGATCATTAGATTTCCATTTTTTGATAAAAAAACATTTAGAGTTATAATTTTAGAGTTAAACAATAATACTGGTATTTAACATATTTGTGAATATTGGGTCTTCTCTTGACAACAAAAGCAATAAAAAGAATAAAGCTAGCAATGTGTTAGTCTGGCATAATGCCCATTTATAAAAGTGGTTTCTAAATGTATGGTTTCAATAAAATAATTAAAAGGCTTTGAAATGTTTCTTAAAAATCTCTGCATTATTGTTTTTACAAAATTTATCACTATATTCTCGTTGCTTGTGCAGAGGCTACTTATAAGTCATTCTCAGGGAGCTCCAAAACTGGGACAAACTGCACACTGATGCCTGACACTTGTCACTGTGTGGTGAGCGTGGCATGTGGCAAATTAAAGTTGAGCTAGCCTCAGCTTTTTTCCTCCAGCACTTCAATGACACATTAAAGCATCAACCATACCCTCATATGTTCGTACACAAAAAAGCATGAGTGTGCTGTAGCTGGCCACACTCACGTCGTTATGCAACAGCAGTTTAGGGTTAGTCTAAACCAGCGCTGTAAAGTTGCAATTCTTACCAGCAATGTAGCCACACTTGACTTAGTAAGTTGACAAACTGGAGTAAATAGTTTGTTGGGGATTATCTTCAGCTGTGGATTAATACACATTTATTTTAAGTCAAAATAAACTACCAGTGTTTGCCACATGTCACCCATCATAATGGTGTGGCTTTCTGATGAGTTTAAACTTTTTAACACCCATGAAAATTAATCGCAAAGAAGAATAAGATAAATATAAATTAGTATGGTCAGGTTATTGTTGGTTTTATTCCTCTTATGGATTTGGTAATAACTGGAAAAAAATAGCCTGAGCCCCATTCTGATTAGAAGGACCTTCAGACAGTAGGTTTTGCTGTTTACGAACATGTCATGTCTTCTGCTAAATCTCTTTTCTGGTTTGAACTTTGATTTAATTCTCTTATAGAACGATTTGGATAGTAAAACACTTGATTAAGGCACTGGCAGAACTCACAAAAAAAACATATTTATAATTTTTTAAATCCATTTGATAAGCATTCATAGCAGACTTTATGTGGATTATCTTTTCAAATTATGTTTTCCATAACACAGAGAGCACTGTTTTCTTTTTCTCTAAGAAATGACAGCCTACCAACACAGGGATCAACACTTTAACCAAGCAGCTCTTTTTCTGGTAATGTGAAGGCGACAGGCTGGAGCTGGCAGACCTCCCTTTTTGTCTTTGATTATCAGCTGAGCTTATATTTTGTCTGTGCAGTAATCCCTCATATCGTCATGTATGGGGGAGGATAAAAGACTTTAGCCCTGACCCAAATTCACAGAAAAACCTTGAGTCAAAACAATGGCACAGCCTATAGCAAAAGCCCCTAATTATCGTTTTTGTAGGTGTGTAGGTATTCTCTGTGGCATGTAACTGGGGAACCACGCGCTGAAAACAATAATTTAACTCTCTTTGTAAAACATTTATCAGTGCTTGGACTTCACCTAACAATCTAACACTATTCATTTTTATTGTCTGGAGATTGTGGTGCTTGAGTGAGTTTTTACAGCCAAGTAAAAAAAAAATGAAAGTAAGAAAGAAACTCTCAAATGGCAGGATAAAATCTTGGCAGGAAAGTTAAAGGTCTTTAACTACTCTTCTACTACGCTACTTAACTGCCATTTTGTCCCTGAAGTGCATGACTATCAAATGTTTAAACAAATCTTTTGAAATTAAAATATTCTGAACCACTATGCCATTTAGGTGGTTCATTGTTGACTGCAGCTCAGCTGGATGGGTAAGTTTCATTTTAAAAATATGGAAGGTGTCTTATCTCCTGAACCCAACCTGGGAGCTGGTTCCATAACAGAGGCCTGTAGCTGAAGGCTCTGCCTCCCATTCTACTTTTGTGAACTCTAGTGACCACAAGAACAAAGTGCTCTATTGGGATAATATGGTACTATGGGATAATATGGGATAATATGGTACATCTGTAAGATATGATGAGGTCTAATCATTCAAGAATCTATCCGCGGGTTTCTGGAAGAGCACACGTAGGCTGCCATGACAGACTGCTATTCCGCTGTTCGGTTTTATACTTCCGGTTACCCAAAGTTACAGCCAGAGTTAATGACAAAATTCGGTTACTTTGTGCTGTAACAGGCGGCTTTATTAGTTGGAACATGAGCTCGGATTCAACTTGTGCTGTTGTCGGTTGTCACTACATCAGTCTGTACATTTTTTCAAATTATTTTATTCTGTAAATTTGTTCTTTTTCCCCCAAATTATACTACTCAGTTGCACATCCTATTACTGTATTTTCTCCTTATGTATTAAGTTTTCCTTTAATGTACAGCCTCTTTTTTTTACATTATTTTATTTATAGTGTGACACTACAGTATACAGCCTGCACAAAGCTTAAACAATGCGTGCCTTCATGTAGACACGTAGCAGTTAGCAAGATGACAGCTGCGTGTCTCCCTGATCACAGCCTTCGGCCAGTCCAGTGTTTCTGTTTCAGTGATCTGAACACTCTGATATCCAGATAATTGATTTACCTTCCACAGAATAGCTGCAGCATCACTACATGATTTCCCTAATCAGGATACAGGAACAGCTGTCTCCACCACTCCACTTTCCCTTAGCATGACCCATGCTAAGGGATGCTTAGCTTGGCCGAGGCGCTGGCTCGGCTCTACAGCTGCTTTAAGGAAAACAGCGTTGCCTTGTTTGTTAAGCATTACTTTATTGATTTTATTGCTTTGAAGGTAATCTGGTGCTCTTATAATTACGCGATTTCCCCGCCATCAACACCTTCGGAAAAAACAAGGTAACTGATAATGTGGATGTAGCTGACTTCAGGCCATAATTTCATGTCATTTACACAAGTGATGGGTGAGGCACTGTTACCTCGCTGCTTTTTAAAACATCCTTGCAATGTCTCCACCTCCAATGTGGTACCATTTAGGCCAGGTAAAAGAACTGCAGTGTTAAAATGTTAAACTGAACGGCAAGCGTGTAAGCCCGCAACCGTGAACAACAGCGCAAACGGAAGTAAACAACCGGTTTCCACTATGAATTATGGGTAGTGGCGCGAAGTCAGGAATACTGTGGATATGTGAGAAGGATTTTAAATTGAATTCTGGATTTAACAGAGAGCCAATGAAGAGAAATTACAAGTACCAACAGAGTTCTTTGTAATGACTTCAATTTTGCTGCTAAAATATGGGGTTCACCTCAGTCCAATACACAAGCTTCTTAAGGTGCATGTGTCCTTACAATGAAACTTCAAACACGCCCTGTTGTCTTTAAGTTAAATTACAGGTGAACTGCAGGGTCCTAGCCAGAAATTTTTTACAGGCCAGAATGATCGTATGACCGAGGGTGGGGTTGGGCTGGGGTGGGGGGGTTGACTCTCAGTACCGACCCAGTGTACCAGACAACCACTTGCTAATGCTAATGGCCGCGGCGCTACCTAACTGTGATGATAGCAATCTGTTCGCGGGAGCTAACTGCTGAAATTCTCAGCCCGGCGCAGCTCCAGGTAATCAACCACTGGCTAGAACCCCGAACTGGGAAAATAAAATTAAAAAATAACTCAGTTGGAGAAATACATCTCTATTATGTGCATATTATCTTTACTTGAGGCTAGTCACTCAAGGCAAGCTGGTATTATCATAACACACCCTATCCACCAAATGATCTTAGTTGTTAAGTCTACAAGGACAGGTTAGATAATGATTAATATAGGAACCAGGTTTATAAAAAAATGTGTGGAATCACTTACGTTTACTATACTAGTAGACATACTGTATGTCTAGTGTTGCAAAGCAAAGACAAAGCGTAACATGCAATAGGCTATATGATACTCTACTAGCATAGATCTCAACCTCTCTTCATGGGTCAGGTGAAATGCAAATGTTATTGTTAGGTAATGCAAAAGTCAGAGTGTGATCTTTAGAAGGGACTGCACTGAATTCATTCCAGCTGCACAATATAAAGAGAAGAATGGCACTAATACAATGCAGATGAAGGCAAATACATCAAAACAAGTGAAACTAAGTGAACTTTTCCAATCTGGGGTTAGATCAGACAAAACAAAAAAAAAGGTGTGAGCATGCCTTATCTAATATAGGTGTCATTTTCCATGTTTACTATCTCTAATGCAGAGTATTGGACAACACCTACATAGGAGAGGTCACACAGCAGGTGTTAAAAATAAGTGATACCTAATGAAGAGTCTGTCTGAATCTTGGTTGTGATTATGATATTTGATTATGTCAGGTTAAAAACTAAACAAATCGAGTTAATTTTTTTTAACATTGTTAATAGTACTTAAATGTAAAGAAAGGAGCAGGTGAGCAAACATGTTAAAGATCATATGTTAAGGGTTTATAAATGAAAAATTAAACATGACCAATATCATTTGTTGTTGTAATTCCTGTGTAGGCAGCTTGTGTGCATATATTATTAGGCCTTGTTGGGTTTTCTGATAGTCTAGCCTTCATTTAGATTTTTTTTTTTCCCCCATTTATTCAATTCAGGGTCACAGTTGGGCTGGAGCCTATCATAGCTGCCATTGGGCAAAGAGTATGGTACGACCTGGACAGGTTGGCAGCCTGTTGCAGGGCTAGCACAGAAAAACAACCACTCACATATACATTCAGTTTTGAATTACCAATTAACCTAACGTGCATGTTTTTGAACTGTGGGAGGAAGCCAGAGTACCTGGAAGGAACGTGCATTTAAACTTCATACAAAAAGGCCCAAGCCAACTAACAGATTTGAACCCAGGACTCAGAACCCAGAACCTTCTTACTGCAAGGTGACAATGCTACTCCCCCCCACCACACACACACACCAAAAAGCCAAACAGATGACAAAAAAATGTATGTATTTCCTTTTTTATTAAAAAAAAAAAAAAAGATTTACCATTTTAAAAACATTTTTCACTGGTTGGGTATGCCTACTAGTGAAAATTCTATCCAAATAGCCACAGTTCTAAGCCATTTGATACGATTGAGAGGGAACCTAAAACTAACAGGGGTGAGAAATAGCTTCCATAAAATTACAAAGTAAACTGTATGAATAAGGTACTAATGTTACACAGTAATTCACCAGGAAGCTTACATGCAGCTTTTTTTGCCCAAGCCCTCTGCCCAGACTGCCCTGTTGTGCCGTATGACCAGCCATATGACTGGAACAACTGAATGAAGGATCCCTTAGTGTGGCTTAGCTCATGGCATTAATAAAGTATGACTCATCATGTTTGTCTCCCCTGCAGAAGTATTATTTGCTAGTCCAACTAAAAATCTGTGGGTTTGCTTGGGTAGTAAGTTTTGACCTCATACACTGGAGAGCCACAGGAATGATTCATTCCCAAAGGGTCTGTGTTGCATCTTTTTGCCGACTAAGTGCTGATCACAGCCTCAGACGAGAGACAAAAAGGGGATCTAAAATTATCCTGCTGACGACAAAAACACGGGTTTCAACAACTCATTCTTTCAGCAAGAAAAATCATGGAAAAATCATATGATGCAGGGATGCATGATCCATGATTGCTGTGTCGAAATGGTAAGTCATATGAATTCTGTTAACAGATGACCATCAACAGCATGCTGTTTTTTTCCCCTAAAAACAAAAAAACACTATAACCTCCATTCAACTGGGATCAATGGCTTCTGAAACTGAACTCCACAGGTTTGCTGTGTGGAATGTTAAAGACTGCCGATGTCTATAAACAGCCATCGGCAAACGTGGTTTCCCAACAAAAGGTGAAGACACGCAGAGTAGGGGGCCAACAAGCTGTAACCAACACTGACCATTTGACCTCCACCTACCTGATGATTTAGCCAGATATAACAACATCACACCTTGGAGCATTCTGGTTAAACAAGCCCAGGCCTGTCACAGTTTGACCCCAAAACACCAGAAGTCAAAGGAAAGAGACGCACTGCAGTCACGATGCTTCTGAAAAACAGAATGCAGAGCAAAAGCAACTACTGTCACAGGTCATAAGAGTTTAGTGGCTAAGAAGGAAACCAATTACGTCATTCTGAGAGGTTTGTCACCCCTGCTGATTGTTCCCTAAGAACTGTATCTTCAACACAAACACGGAAAACGTCATAAAGCTAAAATTAACACCACTAAACTACATCTAAAACCAGATTTTAAGACTTTGTTGTTGTTTTTTTTAATTTTTATTGGTGAGGGCACTTCACCAGGTGCCTAGGGGAGAAGAAGAGGGTTCGTCACTGAGAGGACCCTGGTTCAAATCCTCGGGCTGGCATCACTGTGGGTCCCTGAGCAAGCCCACCCCCCCAGGTTGCTCCCCGGGCGCCCTTTGGCTGCCCCCTGCTCCATGCTGTGCTGTGTGTACTACATACTCCATGTGTGTGATGGGTTAAATGCAGAGAATGAATTTCACTGCATGTAAATGTATGTGACAAATAAAGCTCTTTCTTTCTTCTTCTTCATTATGAAGTCTGTACTTAGAGTCTTTAGTTTCATTTTTTCCTGCAGTGGCCAAAATCTTACAATCACTCTGCTGTTTATTCAGACTTATTTAAGTTTTGCTTTCAGTTTTATTCTGACTTTGAACTTGAATATTTTGAATGTATGTACAGCTGCAAATGGCTGTACATTAACGGTTTTCTGGCAGAAATTTGACTCCAATAATATTGATCATTGCATTTCCCTACAACATCAGCAACTTCTAGGTGAATGGCTCTGCTGAGTTCCCATGGTACACATTACCAAACTAAGCTGTGTTTAGTTATGTTACCATAAAGAGAAACAACATCATTCCAGCATTTTACTAGTTGTGTTGACATCAGGTCATTGGACAGATGGTAGTAGGTGGGCAATCAATGGGGACACAATTGAAAAATTTGACCTTAGGGCACACCAACAGGTCAATCCAACTACACTGCTCAAAAAAATAAAGGGAACACTTAAACAACACAATATAACTCCAAGTAAATGAGACTTCTGTGAAATCAAACTGTTCATTCATTCAGATCTAGGATGTGTTATTTGAGTGTTCCCTTTATTTTTTTGAGCAGTGTACTTCCACTATTACGGTCTCTCTATAGCATCACATTTATTACAGAAATCCAATGGTAACCTATTTCTCAACTGCACAGTTGCACACTGGGTTGCCAAACTACATCACAAACACGCTTAAAATGCTCACTTTTTTTTAAGGCACATCTGCTCATGAAGAACACTAACTGGAGACAAATTCTGCCTGCTTTTATGCAGCTAAAAGGTTATTTTTGCTGCCCTTATGCTCATTTAAGTCTAAGTAAAGTAAATTCAGAGTAGAGTTTTTGGAATATAACAAGCATGAGGCCAAACAGAAACAAGGACTGAAGAAACACTCCCATGTAAAGGCTTGATAAACAGTTGACTGACAAGTACACACACTGCAGAGGCCTGGTATTTATTCTTAGACTAAACGTTCTGCTATTTCCTTCCCATTGGTAACAAGATGGGAATTTTGCTGGGAACATCCCACCCCTTCCAGACAGAATGTGACTCTTGTTACCAAACTGTTCTTTTCTCTGAATAAAACAAAACATGGCAAGCCTCCAGTGACTTCATACATGGCCAACAGAGTACACCATGTGCTGAGAAAAAGCTTAGAGTTAGAATAGCTTCTGCTTAAGCAAAGAAATAACATGTTGCTGCTGTCTCACAGCAGGCAGTGGTAAGCAAATATAAATGTATTTTTTTAAGCATTATTTATTTAGCCTTAAAGATGCAATATCTGTTCTATCGGGAAACAGAACTGTCTTCTGGCAGGAGAAGTAAGAGTAAAGACTGCAGAGGTTAAAACTGTGCCAGAAACCTTTACGCTCTTCCTAAAAGACAAAATAAACCCAGAGGAAGCAAACCCTGTATGAGCCCATAAAGTAAATTAGATGTTCAATGCTGTTTCCAAAAAAAGTTGTAAATAAATACAGAATGCAATGATTTAATTTAAATAATAAATGAAAGCACTATAAAGAAAACAGTTCAGATACTGACATTAAGAAATGTTATTATTTAAAAAGTCTATGCTAATTTTGAATTTGGCCCCAGCAAAAAGTTGGGTCAGGTGGCAACAAAAGCCACCTAATACCAAAAGCCAAATATGTTCTGGAAACTAATCAGGTTAATTGGCAAGATGACTGGGTGTAAGAAACAAAACACCACAGAGATCAGTTTTTCAAAGTCAAAGATAGGTACCACATCACCTATGTAAACTTACAAAGAATTATAATAATAACAATAATAATCACCCTACTATTACTACTACTACTACTACTAATAATAATATACAGTACTGCACAAAAGTCTTGATCCTCCCCTCATTTTTCTATGCTTTGCTTCCAAGGAGTCAGACTTTTTTGTAATTTTTGAAAGGGATCTTGAGCAATAGTTCTTCAGGCTTTTTGAAGGTGTTTCAAAGTTTTTCTTTGGACATTGGCTCCTTTTTCACTCATTTTCAGAGGAATTTTTTTTTTGTTCATCAAGCCACTTAACACTGACTGTTCAAGTATAAAAAGGCAACTCAAGGGATGAACCAATGCGGTGTCTACACATAGCAGGAAATTTAGCAAAGAACCAATTTTACATTGTACTTGTAGGTATTTTGTTACTAGCAGCCAATTGCAAAAGCAGTATCTGAAAGTCAAATCCTTAGGAAATAGGAAAAGAATACAGCAAAGACTTGACACAGAACCTGAGCGATAGATCTGGCCCTTCAGATGATTGATCTACTGCTTTGCTGAAGTATCATCAGAAGTGGTTTCAGTGGAAAGGTGGCTGTCAAGAAGCCATTACTATGAAGGAAAACAAGGCGAAAAGACCGAGGTATGCCAAATTACACAAGAACTGGACTGGACTTATGGTGGGATGAATTCAAATTTGACATTTTGGTCCAAATCATCATCAATATGTACAGAGGGGCTCAGAAGAGAGGTACAACAGTGAGTGTCTACAGCTATCTGTAAAACATGGTGGAGCTCATCGTCATCATTTGGGGCTGCATTTCAGCCAGTGGTGTTGATGGAATTATGAATACAGAAAAATACTGTCCTGACTGAAAGTACTAATTTTGATCCATCATGCAATACCATTGGGAAAACATCTAACTGGCAATGATCCCAAACTGCCAGTGCAGTAAAAACATACTTGTATAGAAAGACAAACAATGGAACACTATCAGTCATGGATTGGCCTCCCCACAGTTCAGTGTGGGATCATCTTGTGATAATGGAACAAAGGCAGCCAACATCCAAAGAAGAGTCTTAACATCCTTCAAGAAGCCTGGAGAACTATTCCTAAAGACTACTAAAAGAAATTATAAGAAAACTAGATTAAGAGAATTCAAGCTATGCTGAAGAAAGAAGATAGTCATACCAAATATTGACTTTCAAGGTTAGAGTTGTACAAACTCTGTTTTTGCCTTATTTACTGTATTTCCATGTATGCTTGCACGTTTAAACCAAATGACTACACCCATTTTCCGTTTACCTTTGAAAATATAAAGAAATGAAAGATGACTCGAGTCTTTTGCCCAGTACTGTAGAAATTATTCAAAATGTTTAAACAATGTCTGGTTCCAGCTTCTCCACTGTGGACATGGACATTTTTCACAATCTTGTGGTGTTTATGGATCAAATTAAACTAATAATTACTTCATTATTTGCAGCCTTTTGCTTGAAACTGTGGAAGCTAGACTTTACAATATAACTATCATAAATAAAACAACTACTCTGTAAAGGAGTAGGAAGCATTTGTTGCTAGGGAGTATCTTGAATCCTAAACTTGTCAGGCTACACAATTTGAAAACAAATGCCTTATTTTCCTGTAATTTGCATATCTTTGCATACTGTACAGAGGTAAAACATATTTATAGTATCACAAACCATATGCCCATATCAAGATTACAGAGAAGCTAGGTGGGGAACCAAAGCTCATGCTAAAGTGATGTAATCTGCCAAAGAATATAAAATGTATACATTTCAAGCAATGCAATCACTAAGAGTAACCAAGAACAGATGTTTTAAAAGGAAGTTTTTGTTGTGTTTTGTTTTGTTTTTTAAAAATATATAATTTAAACACAGATGTCAAAACAAAAAAAAGCTATTCTGACATGAGGAACTGCAGACTGCAGTAAAAACTGATAGAGCCCAGCCTGCACGTCACAACTGCCAACACGGATGAGTCCATAAATAGTGCACTATGGTCTTCAGTCAAGTCAAAGAATAAAGTTTCAGGAGGTGGGATGACTCCACTCTGAAAGGAACGTGACACGTCACACAGAGGATTCAGTTTGATCTGAGATAAGTATCACCTCACCAAGATTGTTCAAAAGTTCATGCTGAGCCACTGATGAATGTGAGCCACAGAACCTCTGGCCTGCAATTATTTTGAAAACGTCTATTTAAAGGCTTTTTTCCCTTATCTGTATTCTACAATGGTCAACATTGTCCAAGAACAGTGAGCTCACAAAAGCTTTGGAAATGCCGGGAGCAAGGCACGCATTTGTATGAACAATGCTCACCACAGAGCACACAAGACAAGCCACGAAAAAATTATTATTTGACACAGCAGCAGATGCCTAATTTGAGCATGTATATACACACACACACACACACATACACACTTCATTCTCTCTCTCTCACTCTCTATCAGCTGCATAGTGTAGTGGTAACATTACCGGCTTGGACTTTGCCCGGATTAACAAGGTCCGCATCAGGTGTTGAGGAACAGGGCATACTGACGACAAATGGGCTACTGGAACAAGAATATGGTATAAGTGGACACAAGATGAGAATCGGGAACTATTGGAATGCTACTACACATGAATAGTTCTGATGCAAAACCCTCTAAATCCACCTGGAAACTTTTCTTTTAAAAACATTTTTTTATATGTGGCTCTTATGGTAAAGTTCAGTAATTTAATTTTACAGGCAATGGTGGGGATATTACTGAGAGAACAAACTGCCTTTTTTCAAAAATTTAAATATAGTAATTTCCCTACTTTTTAACAATTTTGTTTTGTGGTAATACCAGCTAAATCCAAAGGTTCTTTTTTTTTTTTTTTTTTGCAAAAACCTCTAAATCCACTTCTTCCACATAGACATAGTTAAAAGTGGCAAAATCACCTTTGATTGAACTGTAAACATTGAAAATGATGAAAGAACACAGAATAAATTAGAAATTCACCATTTCTGGGGATTAAGGGGGTGGATAGGTTCATCCATATCCATACTATTTTCGGAAAAGACATGCGATTGTTCTCTTCAGTCCGCTTTCTGCCCATTGTGAATGATGGCAAAAGGCCCAAATATTAGATCATCATAAAAAGATTTCTACGTGGATGCACACAGTACAACTGCAACAGCACAGCATGGCAGCATATTTGCTTTAACAATAACAGAATAGTAGATACTACGTCACGGTGGTCATGACGACGAAGAGATGCAAACGCTGTGCCCGGCATACACACAGAGCCATCAAGCCTCCAACCCGCCGAACTTTCTCCGCCACCCGGTTACTCCACAAGTGGACCCTGTGAGAGACCCTCGGCAGTGAAGGAAATGGGAGTGCCGCTGGACCCGTGCTGGCCTGCGAGTACGTTTGGCAGCCAGTAATGATCCTTCCGCAGGTTCACCAATGTAAATCTCTTTACGACTTTTACCTCCTTTAAATAGTTAAGTTTGACTGATTTTTCTACACACAAAATAATGCTAGACTCACATATGGCTGTGTTTACAATCTGATCCCCACCAACAAAAGCAGTCTCCTCAGTGCAAACACTTCAAGTCATATGATTCAATCTTGCGTTCTGATTGGTTCTAGGAAAGTAGAGGCTTTTGCGGGCAATGGAAAGTGGCGTTTAGAGAATTTTGACAACACACAGATAATTCAGGCTAGGCGGAGACGGTATTTAGCAGGTTATGATGCAAAATGATTTGATTCGAGCATAATACATGTGGAAAGGATTTTGCAAATATTGTTATCTCATTTTTGACGGCGGTGGCATTTATCGTATCATCCCCACACCCCAAGACTGGGTAACAAGCCCCAATTACAACTGGTATGTTGAATGCCAGAGCAGCTGATCTGAAAGGTAAGAGCTGGAAAACTGGACCCCCCGTGGCCAATTACCAAGACTATGTGAAGTACCCTTGGAAAGTCTATTAGAAGACGTGAATGCAGCACTATGAACAATCCCTACTTCAACCATCACTGAAACCAACCAGCTGATCTATACCACGGCAGCAGGGATCCTTGAGTTGCTTGGCAATAAGATGAACAGTCACAAGGAGCAGTACCCTGCATGGAAAAGATGACTAGAGGCTAAGATCAAGGTAACACGGATCGAAGCTAGCCAGCTATTAGAGCTGCAGAAAGGTGTGATGAAGAAAGGGGGGCCTAAGAAATACAACAAGCTGTCCATACCTGAGGCATTAGAAACTGCCAAGCAAAGACTCAAAGCCTCGGCTAACCGCTTCAAGAGGTATTCCAGGAAAATAAACCAGATGATTCCTGAAATGCCTAAAACTGTACAAGATCAACAGGACCCTAAGAGCCTTCATCAAGAACTCAATGGGAATGTGGAGAAGCCAACTTCAAGCCAATTGCATGATGTACCAATGAGATGCTCTGCCCCCACTGGTGTTCTGCATAGGCGTGAACCCCCCTCAGCCTGATCATCAACAATACTGGCTACGGATAACGACTACGGAATGAAGAAAAAATCATCCACCTCCTCTACATGGATGACATCAATCTGTATGCCAGGAGTGAACGAGATATCGATTCACTGATCCACACCACTAGGATCTACAGCAATGACATCAGAATGTCATTCGGACTGGAGGAGTGTAGTTGGATGGTAACAAAGAGAGGGAAGGTAGTCAGAACTGAAGTGATTGCACTACCAGATGGCAACTTTGCAGACATTGTGGACAGCTACAAGTATCTTGGAATCCCACAGGCAAATGGGAACCATCAAGAGGCCGCTAGGAAAGCTGCAACCTCTAAGTACCTGCAAAGAATTAGGCAAGTCCTAAGGAGTAAGCTGATTGGGAAGAACAAGATCCGGGCTATCAACACCTATGCCCTGCCAGTTGTCAGATACCCTGGTGGGATAATAAGCTGGCCAAAGGAAGCAACAGAAGCCACTGATGTCAAGACAAGAAAGCTCCTTACCACGCATGGTGGGTTTCACCCCAAATTCAGCACCATGAGACTGTACGCTAAGCGGAAGGAACGAGGCCAAGGACTAGTGAGTGTCAGAACCACTATCCTAGATGAAACAACAAAGATCCATGAATACATCAGGAAGATGGCCACAAAGGACCGTGTTCCTGTTCTTGCTCCTTTTCTTTCTTGGGTTTCTGCTGCCTGAGGTACTCACTAAGCACATGGTCCTTTGTGGCCATAGGAGCAAGAACAGGAACGATCATGGAAGGACAGACCATCAGCAGATCAAAGAAGTGGTTGACATAGAAAAGTCCTACCAATGGCTGGACAAAGCTGGACCGATAGACAGCACAGAGGCACTAATCATGGCAGCACAGGAACAAGCTCTAAGCACAAGGTTGATAGAGGCTGGGGGGTACCACACCAGGCAAGATTCCAGGTGCAGGCTGTGCAAAGATGACCCTGAGACAATCCAGCACATAACAGCAGGGTGCAAGATGCTAGCAGGCAGGGCATACATGGAACACTATAACCAAGTGGTCGGCATAGTATACAGGAACATCTGTGCTGAGTATGACTTGGAAGTCCCGACATCAAAATGGGATACACCCCAAAGGTGGTTGAGAGCAACAGAGCTAAGATCCTGTGGGACTTCCAGATACAGACAGACAAAGTTGTGATCGCTAACCAACCGGACATCGTAGTGGTGGACAAACAAAGGAAGAAGGTCGTAGTGATAGACGTTGCAATACCAAGTGACAGCAACATCAAGAAGAAGGAACATGAGAAGCTCGATAAATACCAAGGGCTCAGAGAGGAGCTGAAAGGATGTGGAAGGTGAAGGTAACAGTGGTCCCCGTGGTAATCAGAACTGTCGGGGCAGTGACCCCCAAACTGGGAGAGTGGCACCAGCAGATTCTTGGAATGACATCCAAGATCTCTGTCCAGAAGAGCGCAATCCTTGGAACAGTTAAGATACTGTGCAGGACCCTAAAGCTCCCAGGCCTCTGGTAGAGGACCCGAGATTGGAAGGCAAATAGACCACCTGTAGGGGCAAGCTGGGATTGGTTTATATATATATATATATATATATATATATATATATATATATATATATATATATATATATATATATATATATTAGGGGTGGGACTCGATTAAAAAAATTAATCGAATTAATTACAAGCTTTGTAATTAATTAATCGAAATTAATCGCATTTTAATCGCATTTCAATATTTGACATGAGAAATATTAATTTAAGTTTAGTTGATGAATGAATCAATATACATAAGCTTAAACTTCAAAATTTTGTTTATTTTCCCACCAGTCTACTACACAGACCAACGAAGGCCGGAAGTGCTCCTGTGATAAGCAAACACCTGAAACTAAAGTTAAGCATCATAACTGGATAGTTTTATTCAACATTAATGTCTGACTTAATATAGTTGGAAATTAATCATTCGCTCAGCTGTATTCCTTGATGTTGAAATGTGTTATGCTTGTTTTAACAGCTTATTTTGAATTAAAGACTTCAAATTAAACCACAAAAAGGAGAAAACGTTCGTTCTCCGTTTAACCAGCTGTTTTTACACAGCTGTGCTTCGCACTCACGGTTGCTAGGCGACATGAGCTACGCAGAGGTGATGGCAGCTGATATGAAGGCTAGCCGCTCACTTCCGGCCTTTGTGGCGTTCGTGGGCTGCGAAAGACGTGGGCCGGGTCCTTCGCAGGATGCGGCCCCTAATTTGGACATTGTGCGTCGATATAATCTGTATGCCGGGAACTCGCGCACTGAGAAAGGTTCCACGGTGCAAAGTGCGATTAAAATGCGTTAAAATTTTTAACGCGTTAATTTCCCCGTAATTAATTAATCGAAATTAACGCGTTAAAGTCCCACCCCTAATATATATATATATATATATATATATATATATATATAAACTGAAAGTTATTCTCAGTTGCAATGTGGACTCTTAATCAAGTTTACATATTTTCATGGTATGTTTTCAGTTCAGGGAGCGTATGGATCACATTTGTCCTCTTAATGTGCCATCACACTAGTGTATCTGTTTAAATGCTGCTTTGTCTTTGTTGAAGTCATTCTAGGACCAGGCACAACCTGCTTTCTTTGATTCTGAATGTAAATGCAAATAGGAGAGTGTTGACACCCTTTTATAAGTAACCATACATGAATGAAAGGCTTGAGTGTGATTCAAAATAGAAGTTCTAACAAGGATGGACTTGTAGCTAGTTTTATTAGAGAGAATGTGCATGCATATCTCTGCTTTTTTTTTTTTTTTTTTGCATAAATGGTAATGGCATTCAACAGGCGTTTTTCTTCTGGGCAAACCAGTTTAGAATTGCAGATTCCAAAGAAGTGTGGGGAGCTAGTGGCAGCAGAGATAAAGGCTGTGACTGGGCCAGCCACCAAAAATAAAAAGTGAAAGTCACCTAAGAGTTTAAGCTGTGATGTAGAAGCACCACAGCAATAGCTGCTGAGCACCCAACTCAGAGATTATATAGCACTAAACACAGGGAATCAACTTTTTTATTTGCATCAGCGTCTTGAGACTAATTTAGACTTGTTTTGCTCAAAGGCACTTCTGCCAATAAAGGAGAGGCTTCAGCAAGATACTTTGCACAATTATATAAACATGTTCTCTTCAACTAGAGCACAGACTTAGACAAAGGTTTAATTAAAGACTCCTTTCAAACCTCACAGTAAACAGTGCAAATCTCTAATTCTATGCCACTGAAGCAGCTCTGTAAACTTTTGTTTTGTTTGCACACTTTTTTTGCTAGTAAGACATGCAAGCACATAACTTTTTAATCTAACAAATTCTGCTTCCCTTTTACGCAGTGTTAATGCAATCTGCGAAAACCGGGCCTATCTTTGTAGCTCAGGGTCAGAGTTCTGAGAATTCTACAGTGCGCAGCCTTGTTAAAGATTAACTTCTGCGTCAGCTGACTTCTCAGAAACTTTGCCATTTTTAAATCAGGGGCGGGCTGTTGCTATGAGGAAGTGAAGCAACTTAATAACCAATACTGTCTGAAAGGCAGTTCCTCAGCTCATGTTACAATGTTACAACACTTGAGCGACTGAAATGGGTTGTACTTTTGAAACTAAAACTGTTTTGTGAAGTTTACTTTTGAATATCTCAGATGAGAGTTAGGCTGCCCTAAACACCTAATAGCCTGCAGACTGAAACCACTAGTTTTCATGGCAAAGGGGTGGGGGAAAAAAAAACAAGGACAATAATATCCAAAAACTTTTGCAGTTTGAGTAAAGACAGATTAGGCCTGAAAATTGTTATTTCTCTTAGACGGGCAGTTTCTGGGACGTGCTCTATGATGGCTACAGGGTGCATGCAGACAAAGGTTTCTAAACCACTCCTCTAACTATCCCATGTTAGGAATGTAGTACTATTACATTCAAGCACAACTAAATGTTTGAAAGGAGTTTAAAAAAAAAAAAACACAATGCACTGTAATGGTTTCATAGAATCCATATGACAGCTTCCTCTTAAGTTTTGCCACAACTGACCACTTATCCCAATGTACAAACCACAATGAGTTTGAAATTTGGTGCAACAGCAGTTTCATTTTCAGTTCAGTATACAATATTTAACTCTTTTGCAACAAAATGTTTTAATTTCATCTGTAAATTGGTGGCATTTTAGAATTTCTCTGCCAATATGTAGTTATGTGCTACCCCCATGTTTTTGTGCCATCACACCACTTTTGGTCTTTTTATATTGATGGATTCCCTCAAATATAAAAGCCACTTCATACTTTTGGAAAACAGCATTACTCCTTTAAAAAAGAAGCAAAAATTAAAGATAAACACCCTCACACACACACACACACACAGTGTATTGTTCTAACCTGGTTACCAGTTTCAAGGTTGTTCAAAGACTGTTTCACACTACAGAGGAGTCTGTTTTCTGCATGCACAATCCATATGGGGATTGTGCAAACTGTTGTATGAAATTGCCTCAGCCTTAATTCCCCATTGTCTACCAGTCTTTTCTTCAGTTAGCCACCACCCAGGTTACTCCTGTAGTTATCATTAGCTGCAGGAAAAGACTAGGAGAGGTCTGCTGTGGATCATCACCATGGTGAGACTCTACTCCATTTCTTCCTGAGACCTCAGTGAGCGTTGTTTGTTCTGTAACCCAAGACAACAGGAGGATCTGAACAAACAGGGGTGAAGCCACACATCATTACCAAGGATCCCCCTGCTTGAGACTTGATGCCACTTCTCAGATTAATGACACAAGCAAAAAGAGAGCAGAACACATCAGAAGTGTACTTTAGAAACCTTCTCGCCAACAAGCATATTAAATATGTGGTTAAAAGACATTAAAAACATTACAAATTCAAATACCCAATTAAATGTATCATATCTGACCAAGTCATAAGTTTCTAGGTAGCTAAAACACAGGAAGTAGACTGTTATGTAATTTCAGGATGTTGTGAACTCCTTTACCCCAGTTTCACAAACTACTTGTTGAATTCAGTTGTGCACCAGCTCTTTGCAGATAAAATGCTACAGATGCACCTAGCAGAAGTGCAGACGCAGCTGAGCACTTTGTGTGATGAAGGTGTTGCTGCAGTCTCAAATTTCTAGGAAATGGCAGCCATTGCTCTGCATTTGGGTTGTGGTGTCATTGTACTTCAAAGGCTAACAGATATGGAGATATTAAACTTTAAAGCTTAGTGCAGTGTTTAAATATGAAAATAATTAGTGTAGATATAACCAGTTTCCTGCTTTTGCAAATTTCCCTTTAAGGATAGACTGTCAAAAGGCCAAACTGTGTGAATTAAATACATTTTTAATTCTAGGTTGTGTGCGTTTTTTTTTTTTTTTGAAAGCTTACATCTGGGTTTCATTATTCAGAGTCCATTGTTGGTACAGAGTAATGTTATTTTGGGCAACTGTCATCTTCTAGTCCTTGCTCTGTTTGTCCCCTCACAAACTTTCCAGGATCCTGAACACTCAAAAGTCCAGCGTGATGTTGGGATCATCTCTTAGTCCAACATTTTCAGAACCAGGAAGTATTTCCACTCATGCAATTCCTCCTCCTCCAGCACTCAGTGGAAAAATTGCAATCATTCAGGTTTTCCTTCCATTTCTGTATCATTCTCACAAACCACTGTCACCAAAAACCAAGTAAACACAAGAGGGGGAAAAGACTAGGAAAAAACCAAAAAAAATTTTTTTTTCTCATTTTAATACATCTAGCACAGTTTACAGAGTTAAAAAAATAAGATCTGTAAATTAAATAATATTTATATATATTATAAATTCACATGGTGGTTGAAGTTCAGATAAGCAAGGCTGGGGGGGAAAAAAAAAAAAAAAAAAAAAAAAACTGTCCAAAAAAGGCTGGTGTGTCCTTTTTCACCTGATCAACAGGGCCAGTGTTGCCCCAATACCAGCAAATCCAGCAAAGGCCATGAGTGTGTTCCTCACTGTTGACTCGGGGTCTGCTACACGAAAAAACTCCACAAATCCATCCTGGAAACAAAGAATAAAGATGCGAAGGTCAAGCAGAGATACAGAAAAAGTCCTTTGAAGCACAGTAAGGGAAGTTATGCAACCAGGAACTTTTTTGGCAAAAAAAAAAAAAAAAAACCCCATTCAAATGAATCATTACTCACCCATGCATTGTTTTTAACCAGCCAGTCTCGTTGGTCAGACAGCAGGTATGTGGAAATCTCCTGGCTCACCAGCTCCACACAATTGTCCCTGCCTTTTTCCTTCAAGCGCTGACACACCACTGCCCCAAAGGCCATCAGACTGGCAATACGACCCCAGTTGGTGGTTTTGTCTGCAAACAGGCTCTTGGCTACCGCGCTCACAAATGTCACGTCCTCCCCTCTTTCATCCAATGACAATTTGTTGACCATTCCTATAAACAAAAACAAAAAAACAACTCTAGTTCAGACATCTAAATTACTGCCATTCAAATAATTAAGTTGAAACTTAGTGAGACAGAAGAATCAATTCAAAAGCAGCCCGTGACTGAAAGACAAACGCTGTGAGCCGTCTTTGTGTAACATCCGCACAGACTGGTTTCAACTTACCGTTGTATGCGTATCGGTGCTTTTCTAATACGTCCGCCACAACTCTTTTCATTGTTTTTAGTGCTTCGCTTTCTTTCCATCGTCGTTGAGAAAGTCCAGTAAAGTCTCTAAAGAAACTAGTAATGAGGCTTTTCGTTTCCCTCTCCAGCGCCTCGTCGGATTCACTATCCGAATGAAACTCCGGGGTGCTCGGCAACGAACCGTCTTCCACGTCGTCCGTGATATTTTTTGGTGCATATCCGTTTGTTGAGACCACCCCCAGGTTGTTCGGCCGTTTTGGGGTACCATTGGAGTCTTTAGGTGTACCTGTGGCATCTTGCGGAGAGGAATTCCCCGATCCATAGTGCATTGTTCCGTCCACGACTCCATTTTGAGGAAGAAAAAGGTCCATGACATTTTTATACGAGCTCATTCGACAATTCCTCATAGTACACGTGTTCATTTTGACTGTTTTAAACTAACACCAATTCGTTAACGCGAAACTGTATTTCGAGAAACTTTCGGCGCTAGCCTGTATCAGACAAAAAGCTGGCTTCTTGCCTAATACCCTACGTTGTTCATCTCTGCAGCGGAAGCAAGTATTGCGCTGAACAGCCGTGCGCACCGACTTTATACCTGCAGCTGACGTCAAAGCACATCCGGCCGATCCAACGTCATCTGGTTATAACCAGTATAAATGTTATACCAGTATTAACCAGAAGAAAATTGTGTTTTATATAAAAACGAGAGAAAAAATATAGAAAGTCATAGTTATTAAAAAAGAGAACTTAAGTGAGCAAAGATTTATCTATGAACGCTGTTGTTTTTCCATGGCATCAAAAATTAAGGTATGAAGTTATGATTGGCATCGTCATAAACACTCCCAAAGTCAATCACAATAATAATAATAACTACAATACCACTGATATTACTCACAAGTTAAAATTACAACAATGTGTTAAATCTGCATCAATACCTGACAGAACATTTGAAATGAATTTACTTTTAACCTTTAATTTGGGAAATATTTTTCCCAAAATAAAAACTAAATATATTCAAAGTACAGTTTTTTAACAGATGTTGAAAGAAAAAATATACTTTATTTATCTCAGATTGGGTAAAATCTTTTGCTACAGTTGTCAATATAAATAATAATAATAATAATAATCCAAAGTAAAATATTTTAAACTCAAAGCAAAACTTGTAATAATTTACTAAACGTAGTAAAAAAAAAAAAAAAAAAAAAAAATCACACGGCATAACAATGTGTAAGACTAGGGTTAAAATAAAATGTTAAAATGAGAGTACATTAGATCATCTCCTGGACAGATGTGCTGAACGGCAGATATCCACCAAGGTATGAAATAGCATCATTACAGGCCTTCAATCTCACTCCAACATTAATCTCACAAAATAACAGAGGGAAATTAATCATTGTTAAAACTCCAGACTCCATAATGTTCATTTACCACCACCCTGTCTTGCGTGTAAGCACACACACTTTTATGCCTCTTTAAGTTTAAGAATAGCTTTTGTGTTCTCCAAACTATAAGATTATTATTAGTGGTTCTCATCAAGTAAGATGCTAGTAAATTGGAAATTCCTAGAATCTTCCATGCTGGTTGTCTGTCTCACACCTAAATGATAATGCTTCCCCCTAGTGGAAAATGCAAGGTTGCACCTCCCATGTGTGTGAGTGTGCGCTTATGTTTTCATCCAGAACATTCTGGGTTTCAGACTTCTTCTGATGTCCACCTAAGAAATCTCAGGATGTAGTCGCCAACAAATGCATCTGTTCAACATGTAACAAGCAGAAATAGCCAAAAACTCATCAAAAAACAACAAGAAAGTCTTATTAATGTAAAAGTTTATTTCAAATACTGACAAAAATCCTCTCACCTACTTCCACACAACTGAAACATTCGAAGTACCCTTGTACTTTTCTGAAGTCTTAAAATCACTCCCATATTTTCCAGACATCCTGTTTATCATGTAAACCCTTAATTTTTTTTTTTTTTTTTTTTTTTTGTGGAAGCAAGGGTGCATCTGATTTCCCTGCAGTTATCTTGGGCCAGGATGAAATATACTAATTATTCATTAAGAGAATACAAGAAAAAAAATATTACTTGCAAAACAAGAAAACAGATAAGGTAAAAGCAGCACAAGAGTACTTCAGAGCACACAGCCTGTTAATTTCTTTATACATTCTGGCACATATTTATCAAAGCTGAACAAGAGACACCCTGTGTACTGGGTTTGAAACATATCCTGGCATTTCCTCTTGCTGCACTGCTTGGTGCGAAGCCAAACATTAAGTAGCATTCAAGAACCTCTCTTTACTGTTGTTTCATAGCATCACAGCATATTCGCCCTTTTAAAAAAAAGAAAGAAGAAGAATTAAGCCAGCCTTACTCCTTGAAGCAGAAACATGTTGGCTTTTTAAACACAATAGTCTGTTCTTTGCAGTATCAAGTGGCAAAGCAGATCAGAATTTTAAGATCTGGCTAGACCACATGATCCAAACCAACAATGCACTTACATATACTTTTCTTTTTTTGTTGTTTTTTTAATTTGCACTTAAGTTGAAGTTTAACATAGTTAACATGTAACCAGACTTTGCCACAGGAGCTTTAGAACTCTGAAAGTGAGATGCTTAAGAAGAGTCAGACTGGCATAATCAAGAAGACAGGTGTTCTTTACAGGGTATGCACTCTTAGATTTGTCATTGACTGAATCAGCAGCATTTACACATATTTCCATTTGATACAGATTCACATAGCCTCTGCGATACGATAAGATACAGCAGAAGTAGTGTTAAACAGAAAGGAGAGAGGAACCATAGAATCAGAAATCGCTCGGGCTATGAAAGAGTGAAAAGCAGGTGGGAAACAACAAAAATAATTTCCTGTTTAAGTCTATTTACAATAGCTGGAACGGAGAAAAGCAGTGCATTCATACACCACCACAGCAAGCACATATGCACGGGTCAGTCCTCTTTCACCCACTGCAACTTTGACACATTTTAAAGTCTCACTGAAAAATATGCGAGGTTGAGAGTGTGATGGTGCATGCACCCTGTTACCTAGCCTACGTGGTGGAGTGTGCGTTTGTGAAGGTTCCCTGAAGCAGTAATTTACACTGATTCTCAGTGAGTGACGGCATCCAGTTCAGGTTCTTGAATGTGTGAAGGGTGCACATTCAAAGTCTAGAGATTTAGTGATCATTCCATTGACCTGTTTTAGAGGTTGAATCACGATAACAGGTGGGATTACCCCCATCACCATGTTTTATGAAATCTCACTCTGCCTTGCCAAGTCTTGGTGCTCCTGGATAAATGCAGTGTCCCACTTTAAACCTGCGATGATCATTTTCAGAGCTGCACTTATCAGGTTGCCTACTGTTTACCCAATGACACCCCTGAGATCAAACGTCCATATGAATAGTGAGAGTTTGCAAAGAAACTTCTACAAGGTGCTGGTAGTAAAGTAGGTCTATAGTCCAGCTGAGATTTTTAGTGAAGTACTAAGTTTAGTGTTTAATAATGTGAAAGAGGATCAGATGTTAAGGGAACCATGTTGACATACTGTTTATTCTTAAGTGTTGAAACATTTTCCTACAAGAAATTAAACATCACTGGTCAGTCTTTAAGTACTATGAGAAAATTTACTTTACGTATGGCCTTGAAGGACAACAATGACTGCAATGTCTCTGGGTACTTTTGTCATCTCAATGAGACTTTTGCGGTTTAGACAAAAACCTTTAGCAGTGTATCAGTGTGTCAAAGATAGCCAGGAAGTTATGTGGATGGTAACATCACTCCTTACATCTTTAGCCAGATCAGTGTAAGCTCAAAGCTCCCTCATCACACTTCAATGTAAGCTGGATGACTAGACAGCAACAGCCACATTGAAAAGACAAGTGTATCCACAGCCTCTGGACTTGCAATGTGGAATTTGGCTCTGTTGTTAAAGCAAAAAATATCCAAGCCAGAAATCCTAGGATGTAATCCCAACTGAGTTGATATAGCACTACCATTTCTCTCAGGCATGCTAGCTGGTTCTGTTCTCAATGCGCTAAGCTTATCACGAGTTACGTGCTTGTTTGAGTATTATTTACAGAAGCATATACTCTATGCAGGGTGCTTCCAAACCCCCCACCCCACCCCCAAACAAATCTTTTAGGCTCATAGTTAACACATATCTTGATGCAACTCAACACCAACCAAACAAAGGCTGAGCTCATAGGCTGGCAGGATTCCCAGCCTTTAAAAATAATACCAGGATATACTCAGCTGGCTCCCACCCTGGGCAGCAAACAGGAGTGTGTGTACATGGATTGTCAGAACAGCAAAAAAGCAAAGCAAGTAAGGAAGTGTGACTGTGGACATTTCAGGGCTTCAGGTGTTTGTTGTGATCACTTACTAAGCAGCTGCTCCACTCCTACTACAAAAACATCTTAAATCTTTTTTTTGTTACATATTACAAACATGCAGCCTTTTTTTTTTAAAGAGAGAACAGGAGTAGAGGGGTAAGAAAGGAAAGCAACAGAAGCACAGAAACAGGGAAAAAAGTGTTTCAAATCCCTGCCTGGATGAGTTGCAGCAGTTGTCCTCAGGTTATATTTCACAAAGTGACCACAGGGGTGAGATGCAAGGAACCTTCCATTCATTTCCCAATAGGGTGTTGGTGAATGCCAAGTATCCCTTGAGCTGCCCCTCACAGATTTGGTAAGCAAGCAGTTATTCACATACATCTTCAAACCCCTCCTGTTGAAGCTAGCCACCATAGAAAGGGAACATGAAGATCAAAGAACACCCTGTGATCATGGTTCCTAACTCCCTTACACACATTATTTTGGTGTCATTCAGGATGCAAAAAAAAAAGAAAAAAAAAATACTATACAGAATACAAAGTGCATTAACTCATCCCATCCAAACCCTGCCCGATAACACACACACCTACTGTAATGCATCTTGGAACACTGAAAACCAAGATATAAGGGAGGCGGTAGCGCAGAGTGCACAGAGGGGGCAGAGCTGTGCGTGGTGGGAAGACAGAGAAGGCTGCAAACTTGTGGGCCGCCTAAACCTCCATCCCTCCCATCCCGCCCCACCCACATACAAGCAAATGGAGTTTCAACTTATACAACTCTGCCCGATATGTTAAAGCCAGTGGTGCCTGGGGATGTAAAAGGAAGAGAGGGAAGGGGATGGACATACTGGGGATACAGGTAAGGTGGAGGAGGGACGTTTGCTGGGAATCCCAGGGAGGGGAGGGTGCTTCTTGGATGATGAAGGCTAGCCAGCTAGCTTGCTGGTCACCAAGGAGGACTTCCTCTGGGGTAGATCTTGTGGCGTGGGGATGTGGTCACCAGTTACCAGGTTCTTGTCAGGTCCTGCCACAGGAAGCTGCTTGTTCTTCATCTTTGCCTTGGCCATGTTGTAGTCACCCGAATCAAAGTACTTTTGCTGTGTGAGAAGAGAGACAAAGAGGTGCTCCAAGCTTTAGAGACATGCTTAATATCAAAAACAATACTTGCATGCACATTCATACACTGAAAGAGTTATTGCTGATTGCAGTGGTGCTATAGAGAACCTTCCAAATACTATTCCAGTGTAAGAGATGGAGAACAAATCCATATTAATCTTTAGCAGTCTGAGTTAAGCCACCATATTTTTAGTGCTGAGCACCACAATTATACCCATAAACCTGAACAACTTTAAAAGCAGGTAGTGTGTGTATGCCTCAAAATTTGCAGCAATGCTAACTGAATGTAGCTTGTAATCTGTGATACACAAGGCTTATTCCTCCTTCCAAATTGCCACAAATGAAATAAGGATACAGTTAACATACAAGCTGTAACCATTACAAAACATAGATGCAAAATTTCTTTGCATTTCTTTCTACAATCACCTTAATATAAATGTAACCATCAGTATAACAGCTAAAGAGAACCAGAACCTTGTACACTGACACACCAGCACAACTGACAAATATGTTGACAGTGCTCACGCATCAGAGAACGTACCACAGGGGTAATGCTATTCTTTTTAATCAAATCATATGCTTATGTTTCAACATTAAAGTGTTTCAAGTATGAAGTTACCAACCTCCTCAGCCTTTGATAATGTTCATTATCTTATAATAAAGCACTTTTACTTCTGACTGCCTTGACTGCCTTGGGTACTCCTACCCAGTGATTTCCCATGTTTCCCAGAATGACTTTTAACAACCTCTAGAGGTGGAAGTTCTCTGTAGCATATACAGCATGTGTAGGTGGAGAGAGCAACAGATTTTCAAGTCAAAGGACAGTGAGAGGGGAGCGAAATTTCCCTCCTGGTGCTCAGCTCTGCAGTTCAAAATACAAATGAAAGTTATTCTCTCAAGCAAGCTGTATTTCACATGCTACCAACACAGCAGCTTTGTCTTCTAGTCTACTGAGGATGGAGGAATATTTTTTTTTCTGCTTCAATGGATCTACACATGTAAAAGTGATTAATCAACAACTAAAGGGTAGTTCGAGGTAGAACCTTTGCTCTTTAGCTTTAAAGGTGAGCATAACCTTTATCAGTTATGTTTTGGATATATTTATCATAAATTACAGATATGTTCACTGTAGCTCCTTTCAACTGTTAAGTGTTCAGTAATAGGAATATCAGTTTGTCTATACCAAAATGTCACCTATATATTGACAATTTTATGTAGGAGTGCAGGTGTTTCTTAACTTTGACTATGAAGATCAAATTGGTGACCAAGTTTCAATAAGGCACAATCCTGTTTCTCTAAAGCTACTGCCTCTGATCACATCATAGACAAACCATAGTAACTCACCCCTTTCTGTAGTCTCTTCATCAGGAAGTCTGACCCACCAGGCCTCTGGCCTAAACCAGGATACTTGGCCTTTAGCTTGGCCTCTTCTGCCTTAACTGGGTTTGCATTCTTCTCTTGAGAGTCCTGTGAAAACCAAAAGAAAAAAGAAAAGGTTTTACCCCCCCTGTGCTGCAGAAAAACAGGGATCCTTTAAAATGTCAGTGGATGCAGCTTTAGGAAAGTTCAGTCACAACCGTAACAGCTGGTTACATGACAGGCACTCATTTCTGGCCACTGTGCAATTCTAAAATTTCCCCCATTTCCAACAGGATACAGCATTTTATGCAGCAAAGTGTGGAGCACAGGACCACTTCACTAAAAACACCAAACTAAAACTACTTCTGTTAAGTGGGTTCAAAACTATGACCATGACAAGTGGAAACTTGATATGCTTCATGCTAGCATGAGTCACAGCATGAGCCTCCCATAACACCATAACGCCTGACAGGAAACTTGGTACAAACAGAGACCTTAAAAAAGAACCTTGAATGATTTTAGAAGCTTATGATGAAAACTAACAATCAAAGCTCAGTTGGGAAGTTATGTTATAAAGACCTCATTTCTGACCCTCCCAAGTCTGAACAAGCTCTTTTAGCAAATCTGTTTATGTGAAATTATTATTATAAAACTAAGAAATCTGCAGCACAGTCCATTACACACAACTGAATTCTGCAACTTTCCATTATTAAACAAGCCAAGGAATCAATGCTATTTTAAATATATATATATAAATAAATGAAGGAAAATATGAAAATTGGGTCAAGAAACTATAACGTGACCTTAGGTTTCAAACCTAAGCTGGGAATTTTGTTTAAACAATGAAAGGGTTTGTGCTGTTGCCTCTGACAAATACTAACAAAACTAGTCAGACACTGCCATTCAAGTACCTGACAGGCAGGTACTGAGGCTATTAATTTGGGGCACCACCCTGTGCACAAAGCAGGAGTCAAGCGTTTGACTCAATGTTAAATCTATTTCAGGAAACAGACTAGTGCAAGACTACAACAGACAAAATCCAGAGGGCATTTAGACACTCCTTGCACACACACCTGAAGTGAGCAGCACAGCGTAGACCTACTTCCACTATGTAGACAAGATAGGGCACTCAGCCTATAAAGCTTGTTGGGGCAGGGATAAAATGTGACCCAGGACACAGAAGCCGATGAACAGATTCCCTTAGGAGGAGGGTGTGTGTGTGTGTGTGTGTGTTGCACAGAGCGTGCTGATTCACTTGGGTCCATGAAGAGAAATTTATGAGCTACTATATTTGGTTTCAATGCAGAGAAACTGCAGAATCCAAAAACACAATCTTTGTGTGCACACTGGAACTGATGTATGACTGTAAAAATTCTGCTCAGGAAGGACTACAGCTTCTTGTTCACTTGAGGTGAGAGAAAGGGTTAAGACCCTTTTGTTCAAAAGGACTGTTTAAAGTACTGCAGCTTAAATGCACAGATTGTGTCACCATATGAAGAAAAATATTTGACAAAATAGTAACAGCAATTTGTGATTTGAACTGATTTATAACTATGTCAACATGAAGCAATGCATGTCACAACACCAAACAACTTCTATTCACTGCAACTTTTTATGACCAGATGGACATGAGAATACAAGTAGATTGCATGGTTATGCACAGAAATCAACAGGTTTGTCAATATAAGTCTCAATTTCAAACTTCCTATCACCCACCTTGCAAAGGATGGGCAACATTTAAAATCTTCAGTTGTCATTCTTTTTCTTGTATTGTGGGTTTAACACAATTTAGATGTGTGAATTATAACAACAAAGTTGAGAGTTCTTGCTATTGTTTCTAGAATACTTGCAAGCAGAAAACTACACTTTACATTTTAGCCTTTGGGTTTTACAGATTAACGTTGTTCTTGTAAAGTTAATAGATACTGAACTTTAACATTATCATCCACTAACCTTGTTGTTTCTACTTCACTGCTGGTAAAATGTAAACAAACCTAACGAGTGCCAACACCAAATCTAACATATACTGACACAGGTAAACCTTCGATCCAAATGAGGTGGACTATATTGCATCACTGCTGTGCTTATAGCATAGTATGGAAATGCGGAAACACTGGTGGTCTTGCACTGAATGTGATCAGTCAGGAATCCAGAACCTACTAGCCATTCAGGACAGTTTTCCATTAGAATTTTGCGCAGTTATCTTTACTTTCTCAGTATGCACTGAATGAAATCACCCTGTCATGCCTTTATCTGGAGTTTGCAGACCACACGTTTCGTGTGTAGCCCCCCCACCCCCCCGGGTACAGACCAATGAGGCCTGAGCTGCTGTGGATCGCCAGCCAATGACACCAAGCAAGGGACAAAACAAAGTGACACACAGGCAAGGTGCTCCGTGTGGTACGGCAGCTACAACCAAACCACTTCCATAATACCGAGCAGCACGTATGAGCTGTACGCGTCTTCCAGGTCTCCTCCCGTGCCTTGGTGCAGCGCTGAGGTTACTGCAAACACTTATGCTAACTGGTGCTAGCCGCTGCTTAGCTAGCATGCTCAGTAGTTAGCTAACAACATCAAGATAGCAGAAACCCACCTGTTTTTCGTCCTCGTAGTCCACCTGAGTGTCCGAGTCCAGGTTTTCTGACGACATTTTGTGACTGTGGAGGACAAGCAGGTGTCCCGTCGGTTGCCGGACTAACTCAAAGAGATGATTATTCAAGGTACCGTTTTGTGTACCTGTACTGAATCTAATCCTGCTTTTCTGAACACGACTGCGCTCCAACAAAAATGGCGTAACGACATATGACATCACCATTGGGGCCGGTGTCTTACTTGCAACTAACAAATACAGTAACCAATAGAAGATGAGTAATGGCCCACCCGGAGCCAATAGGATTACGCTAAATGTGTCGACCACTGTGATTGACAACCGGTTGGCGAATAAAATTACAAAATGAAGACGGGGGCGATGCGGGGCCGCACTGCATCAATACAAACCACCCGAACAAAACAAAACATATATTTTGGATGAAACGTGTTCTTTACACTTTATATCACATCTGAGAACGAACACACAAAATCTAGTTTAGTAATAGGCTCCGAAGCTGTCTTTTTTTTAGTTTTTCTTTTTTTTTTTTTTTTTTTAGCTCCCGGCGCTGTGATTGGCTCCCTGCTGGCGAACCTGTTGCTGAGCGTTAATCAAACAATTAGCGGGAACGTCTATTTTAGCTAACAGCAAAAAGTTATCGTCTATTTCCTATCCCATTAAACGACGGTACTGTATTGTTTTTGTAAAAAATATATATATATATAATGTTATTGTTCCCATGTAATTACAAGATCATGATCTAAAGGATAAAATTTGATGCAGGTCAATCATAGTGTGCAAGAAACAATTTCAGTACAGTGCTACATTATTTAGAAACTAGAAGGTTGGCTAGCTAGTTGTAATTTACAGTATTGTTTGTCGAGTAGACCCCTGTCTGTTCTCAGATTTTATGTTTGTGCTTTGCAGCTTTTGATTTTGTGCTCGTTTTACAACAAAGGCATGGCGTGCGCACAGCAAGTGAGAACATCACAGGTAAAATGTATCACTCGAATAACTCATTTTCTTGTTTTGTTATGCTGCAAACACTAAGCTGCTTAGCTAGCAGGCAAATAAAAACTTATACAGTTTTATACAAAATAGCGCTCTATTACGCACACTCTTCTATTTACAACAGCAGATTTGGAATCAGTAGTTATTATATTATTACATTGCGATATTTTTATTTTATGTGACTTTGTGACAGGGGAATACAGTATATAAGGCAAAAACAGAGCTTGTGCCGTTACAACTAGCTTGAAAGTTAGAATTTGGTATGAACACCTTTATTCTTCAACAAAGCCTGAACTCTCTTAGGAAAGCTTTCTCATAATTTCTTTAAGCAGGTTTCTGGAATAGTTCTCCCGGCATCTTTAAGTAGACACTCACTGTTGTACCTCTATCCCTCTATCCTACATATTGATGATTATTTGAACCAAAAAATTTTAATTTGGATTCATCACAACATAAGACCTGTTGCCACTGATTTTCAGCCCACTTCTTGTGTCAGACTTTTCTCCCAGTTTAATTTCTTTAAGAATGGCTTCTTGACAGGCGCAGCCATTTCTGATGAGGCTTCAGTGAACAGTAGATGGAGTGCCTCAAGGGCCAGATGCATCTCTCAGGTCCTATGCCAGGTCTTTGCTGGATTTATTTTCTTAATATTTTCTTAACTTTTTTATTGTTAAACAATTCATAGGTCAGTGTTAAGTGGCTATATTGCCTTTCAAGTTTGAATTGTACAAACATTGTTTTTGCCTTATATACTGTATTTTCATGTATATTTGCGTGTTTCAATAAATTGCTGCATGAGGTGGCTCAGGACACTCTCGCACCTGCCATAGAAATTTTGACTGTCCACCAAAGGAAAATCACCAGGACTGTGATTTTGTGAAGACAAGTTTTTTTGTAAGTGGGGTGTAATCTGCTCAAGATTAAAGTACATTTTGCTTATGACATGGCCAAAAATTAAAAGAAGATTTCTGTTAAGTTAGGTAGCACAAACAAGTGCCTTAACTGTATGCAGACCAGCCATACTTATGTATGTACTTTGAGCTGGGGGAAAAAAACCTGACTTAAGCACATAATCATTATAGTTTATATTTATCACATACAGTTGAGTACCTTGCTTTGTGATAAAATAGTGTTTGTCAGGCATGTTTCATGAGTAATAATTCATTTTAAGTTTCATCTTAGGTGAAACCAGGACTTACAAAGACTTTAACAGAAAAAAATTATGTAAAGTGACACCAGTATTGAGGTGTCACTTTACATAATTTTTATGTAAAGTGACACCTAAAGTGGTATTAAATAAGGTACCGTAGCCAGTTAAATGCAGCTGTTGGATGTCTAGATTTGTAATAATTGTGTTAACTGTCGCAACTAAGCAGTGCTGAGTCTGATTAATTTGTTTCTGATTAAGCTGTCTCCTGATCAGATTGTCTCGGAGCAGCAGTCATTGGTTGTTATAAAGAAGCTTCTGGCCATCGCAGTGTCTGGCATCACATACCTCAGGGGTATTTTCCCAGGGAAAGCCTATGGGAGCAAATATCTGGAAGGTTAGATTACATATGAAACTAATTGCATGCACATCCCATTAGCTTTCAAATTCACTTTAGCAGTGAATTTAAAAGCTTTAACAGTTCCAAAGAAGGTTCTTACCTCCTATTTTTTCCTTATAGATCAGCAAGTGATGATCCTTAGAGAGGAGCACAGCTGTCCTGGTGCCAGTCAGATTCTTCAGTGGTAAATTACAGCAACTTGACATTTGCTAGCCAGAGCTTTTCAGCAGGGTCACTAAAGCCAACTGGAAACCATCTTGTGATGGAATCACATCAGCTCCTCCATTTTGATGCAACTGTTTTGATTCTGTCTTGAAATACTGTTGCTTTCATAAAATCTGTTCACGGGACTATATTTTACCATGATTAGACAAACAGACCCACAAGGTACGAAGAAGACCATCATATCTTTTGTGGGTGGTAACAGATTGAACTAGAGTGAGCTTGGTGATGTTTACACAATATTGATCTTTGTTAGCATTAGGAAGATATTTGCACACATTGAACAAATATGATCACATCAGTGCTCGATACAAAAATGATTCATAGCATAGCTCTTAAAATCATGGAAAGTGAAACGAGAAGTAAACCGTAGTGTTACACTGAGCAGTGACTGGCTGTAAATGTGGGATAAGTTGAGGAGTTTTTGAATTTTTTTAATGAAATGAAGAACTCTGATGTCACTTCGTTCCTCAAAGATTTCTTGGTTCCTCCGTCTTTGCTTGTGTCATTCTTTTGTGCTTTAAAGTGTGCTAGTTTTAGATCTTAAAGCATTTCTCTTACATGCACATAACAAGCCAGAGCACGTGGCTTTGCATGATTTAGTGCTTACCAATGGTAGTACTGTAATCATTTTAGTGGGAACATTTTGGCGTACATGTGCTGTCGGCTAATTGTTTTTCCATTCCTTCAGGATGCAGGGGTGCTTCGATGCCATCCAGAAGAAATATGTAAGTCACATTTGACATTTCCATCAGTCATAAGATTTGTAATGTACACTTAGTTGAGTTGTTATGAATCAGGCAATATTAATTAACATTTTTTAGTTAATTTGTTTTGTATCGTTTCACCTTATACAGTCAAAATATTTTCTTTTTCCTCCACCAGCTTCGGACAGTCATTATGTCTGTGAGTATTTTACTAATATTTGACTTTGACTGTGTGTTCTTGAATATTTGATTCATTGTATTAAAAAATTAAGTTAGGGTAAGGAGTTGGCTTTGAAGACTGAAAGTAGTAAACACACGAGCAAGTAAATGTCTGAAGAACTGTAACTCTCCCTCAGAGTTTTAAGCTGTTGTGTTGGAGAATTTGGTCTTAAATTCTCCATGGTACTAACTTTTATTTATTTGGCCCTATTTTATAGATTTATACTGACCCAGAGAACCCACAGGTAAGTATTGGATTGCTTTTTTGCAATATTCGATGTTTAACAAATATATTGTACATACTGTATATCTAGATAGTTACTACATCATCTGGCATGTCATCTTTTTTCAGAAAGTGACTGAGTGTTACCAGTTTAGTATCCAATACTCTGCAAAAGGGGCGCAAATGGAATTTGAAAGGTGGGCTGTGTTTATGCATAGAAGTTCCACTCACATATGAGAAAGCAACTTGAATTTTGTTTTAATTGTTATTAAATCAGTCCTTGAATTTATCTCTGTTTCTTTGGTTCACAAGTTGCTTGAAAGTTGGAGAAAGAAAGTGACAGAAGCTGACATATAAACGAATGGAAACTTTTATTAGTGCATTATGACAACAAATCAAAGACTTGAAAGAGTAATTATATTTGAATCAATACTGGGCTACAACTGAGGTAAGAGGTGGAGTGCTAAACATCTCTGCCTGTCTGACTGGATCACCTATAAAATGTGACTTCAGAGTGACTGGCTTACCTCAGACCACCCCAAGAACCTTAATATATTTTACCATTCAGTGCAATGGTTGCCTGGCAAAGCAACTGAAAAAGCAGGTGCGTTTAAGCTCATTTCTTGTCTTGCTTGCCTTTCTTGATCAGCAACAACAACATCAAAGTCTCATCAGTGTCATGTGGAAACACCAGGAAAGCCAGCATCCTGCTGGTGAGGAAGCTCTACACTCTGATGCAGAACCTGGGCCCTCTGCCAGACAATGTCTGCCTCAACATGAAGCTGGCTTACTATGATGATGGTAACACTCACATCAAAATTGATCAGCATTAATTATACAGAGCCCACATTTTTAAAGCTTTGAACATTTTTATTATACCAATCACCATAAAGACTTTTTAAACCCAGTGTTTTAAGCAGCACTGCTTGATGTCTCGTACATGCCCCAGCTTTGATCTTTTTTGGCAATTATCCAACAATGGTGGTTTTCTTTTATGGTTTTTCAAAAGTAGACAAGATGAGTCTAGCATCTAGGTGTATATGATTTATACACAGGAAAAACAGTGCAGTGCCCAGGTGAATATTTTCATATTAGCCACTGTTTATTAACCTTTCTGTAGACTCACCAGTCACTTTGTTAGGTACACCTATTCAATTGCTTGTTGATCCAAGTATCTAATCAGTCAGTGACATGGCAGCAACTCAGTACATTCAGGATGACCTGCTCAAGTTCAAAACGTGCATCAGAATGGGAACAAAGTTGATTTAATTGACTTAGATCAGCCCGTCTGGCGCCAACAACCATGCCACATTCAGAATATTTCAGAAGCTGCTGAGCTGGGATTTTCCCACACAATCATCTCTAGGGTTTTCAGAGAACAACAGCAACAGAAACTCAAATAATCACTCGTTAAAACCAAAGTATGCAGAAAAGCGTCTCTGAGTGCACAACATGTCTAACCTTGAAGCAGAGGGCCTACAGCAGGAGAATAGAATAGAAAGCTTTATTGTCATCAAACACAGAGTATGATGAAAATGTAGCAGCTGCCACAGTTCAGTGCTCCTTATGAAACTTAAACAAAATAAAGAAAAATATTGTAAAACCAGTATGTATATATATTTATCAAAAAATACAAGGAGTTACAGGGGAGTAAATAAATGTAACAAATATACAAAATATACCAGATATTGGACAAGTGTCAGTTATTACGCAGAGAAGAGTTATGATATACTGAATGTACTAGGTAGTCAGACCACACCAGGTCCCATTCCTGTCAGCTAAGAACAGGAAATTGAAGCTGGAGTTCTCACAGGGGTCACCAAAATTGGTGAGTAGAAGATTGGAAAAATGTTGCCTGGTCTGATGAGTCTCAGTTTCTACTGCAACATTTGAATCGTAGGGTCAGAATTTGGTGTAAACTGCAGGAGAGCATGGATCCACTCTGGCAGGTCTGTGGCAACTGCTTGATGCTATCATATCAATATGGACTGTAGTCTTCTAGGAATGTTTCCAGCACCTTGTTAAATATTTACTACAGAGAATTGAGGCAGTTTTGAAGGCAAAAGATGGTTCAAACCAGTACTAGCAAGGTGTAGCAAAAAAAGTGATAGGTAATGTATTTTTTATTTTTGTCAGGTTGTCTTTGTGACTTTGACATAATGATTTTTGCTATGTTTAGTTTTTCTGCTTCGGTTCAGAGTTTTAAAATTGTCACAATTCAAAAACAAGGCATATGTTTATATTATTAATGTCTGGTTACTTATATTTGGACCACGACATTTCTTTTTTTGCTTCTTCATGGAGTAATATTCAACATCAGAAGGCCAACATACTTCTGTGAGAGAAAGTATACAGGGTTGATTATCGGCCATGACCATTTATACATCACTTGTGTGTTACTGTCTCTTGTTCAGTATTTGTATCCGTTTCATTATTGCTTCACTTTATGCTTGCTTCTCTATTTTCTAGTTACTCCTCAGACCTACCAGCCACCCGGCTTTAGGGAGGCTGACGGCGACACTATGGAGTTTGAGAAGGAGCCTGTCAGACTGACCGTGGGGGAGGTGGTCAGCCCCTACCACACTTTAAAGTTTGACATGGCCACAGAGAGACACAGGCTAGAGCAGGTTAATTAAAGGAAGCATAAGATAGAGGGATAGAAAGGGATAATGCTCATTAAAGCACATATAAAGACTTTTGTCTTCATTTGTCATAAAGTTTTTACTGTCTCACATCTGCAGCTTTTTTTCATAAGCATTTCTGAGAGCACGCGGTTTAATGTATGCAGGTGGAGGAGAGCAGTCAAGTGAAGGAGAATTGGCTCCTGAAGATGGACGAGAAGGAGGATGTCGTCACCCAGGTCAGTGGAAAAAAACCTCAGATGTGTTTTTTTTTTAACTCATTAGGTCATTTGCGATCTGAGTCATTCACAGGTTAATTTATATTACACATTTTCATTTTAGACAAAATAATCATTACAGTGGTTAAAAAAGTTTTGTTTTCATCTCTCTGGTAAATCTGATAAAATGTATTATATAAATCATTGTAACTTTTCCATCAGATTTTTCTTCTATTACATTTCTCCTTTTAGAAAATGTGTTCTACATAAACATTTTATTTTGGAGTAAAGATTGTTAATGAGATCACTGTGCAATGCACTGAATAGCTCCACTATCAACATATGAATTTGGAAGTACTAAATGATGCAAAGACAAGTGTGTCCGTGTCTGTTATCAGCAGCACTTTGTCAGTGTGTTGACATTTTCCAGTCATGATGTTTAGATAAGCTTTTGTAACCCTATAGAGAGAAGTCCCCAAAGATGTGGAGGAGTCTCAAAATGACCTGGATGGCACTGGTAAAAATGCTTAAAATATATCACTGCTACTGTCTTTCACATTGGTAACACATGATCCATAAATACCATAAATGTATCTTAGAATGTGATAACTGAATGCTTCCCGTCTTATTTTGTTATTTTCAGGATGTTTCAGTTGTTAAACTGAACAATACTCGTATTTACAGAATCTTAAATTTCCTGTTAAACTTACAGATAATTATTATTTTAAGACTCTACATAATATATCATCATATTTACTCAAGCTGAACTTAATGAAAATCTTGTGGAGTGTGTGTGTGTGTGTGTTTTTTTTTAACAAATTCAAGAGATCCAGATGATTTGTGATGAGGAGATCAAGACTTGTGAAAAAGTCCCGGAGGTATGTGTGACTGCACTGGCGATGCTCAACACATTGCGAGCAGGTGATGTTTAAAACTTCAAAGCTGCAGTAGGCCAGGCAGATTTGGTGCATCAAAATGCACCAAATCTGTAACTTGAGGCATTGCTGTTTCCTGGCATTTTGCATTGATGACTCAAAATATAAAATCAAATGCAAAGAAGAACTAGACGGGCACTCAGTAGAGCGCATACCTCACCCGCCCAGTGGTTTCATACGCCATCATAAATTACTAGATCGCAAAGACTACAAATTTATTTTATTGGCTTTTAAAAACTGTAAAATATTACTTTATATTTTTGTTATTCATTAATTTTTTTAAATGAACAGATAATGACTTATATAGTTTGGATATGTTTTATTCAGTTTATGCACCCTAGTAGCATCCTGTAAAAAAAAAAAAAAACTAAATGAAAAAAGAAAAACAAACACTTGCCGAGATATGAATTATATATTTGTGTGTGATTTTTGTGTAGGGTTTGTAGTTTACTTTGTATTATTGCAAATATTTTAATTTAAAATAGAAAACACAATGAATTATCAACAGTAATTATTTATACGTAAGTACCAAAATTCATCGCCATAGATGAAAAATTAAATGAGATATGAATTTAAAAATTTTGCCAGTGACGACATAGGGATTCTTTTTTCTTTTTTTGAAGATTTTTGGTGACCTTGACCTTTGGCATTTGACCTTGAAAATGAAATGATATGCTCTTGGGTCCCTAAGGAATATTTCCACAAACTTTAATAAATTTTGGTTCAAATCCTCATAAGGTTAGATGCAAATATGCGAATGTTGTCCCTCTCTCACAATCGTAAAGAATCCTTTTAAAAATTCCGGGATCCAGTTGTGTTCTGGATCACCACCAAAATGAAATCCATTGTTCCTTGTATCACCCCAACTACTCCAGAAATTTTAATTGAAATCCATTCATAATTTTTCTAATAATCCTGCTAATGGACAGACAGGCAAACGCTACCAAAACATAATATTTCCGCCTATTGGTGGGCAAGGTAAAAAGAAGGAGTGAGATAATGATTGCTCTTTTAAGAATTCAAAGGATCTCTGAAACTTTACCTTTGAGCGGTCTCAAAATTTATAGCATTTAAGACAACTGTTGGAGCTGAAACTGAAAAAACTTCAGCTTTAATACACAGAGTTTAGGAAAAGTATTTCTATTAACTATTTAGGAATTAAAGTCATTTTATACGTAGTCCCCAATTTTCAGAACTTGTAGCTGTTCACTGAAACTCTTGATAAGAGGTCCAAAGAGATGTAGATGCAAGCTAAGGAGACCATCAACAAAACTTTGTCACTTAGGGCTCTAACTGTATATTCCAAGGCTGTAAATGATAATACAAAAAAGTTAAAGACCTCTAATGTGCTCAAACTGCAAAGCTGCTGAAGGTGCTGGAGAAAGATAAAGCAGAAGTGTACAACAAGTGTACTTAATGATCGCTGGTGTTACAGACCATCTCTCCCCTGTCAGATGGAGACTCTGGTGAAGAGAACCTCTGATATGGAGGTGGACATAAAAAGGACCAGGAGCGGACGGATCATCAGGTCGACTACGGTCAGTCTACCTCTCAATAGCTCCAAGTTCTTGCTTCACTCTTTTACAGCTTGACAACCTCAGCCCCCTCCACACTTAAAACCCTCTGTAACTGTGTACAGGTTAGAATTTTACCTAAAAAGCCTTCCAGAGTTTGCAATATTTTTAACACAGGAAGACTTGTTGCCTTTTCTGAGGCAACAATTATATTATTGTATAAACCTAATGTCTCAATCACGCAGGTTTTCTTTCATAAATATGTCCCCAGTAAAGTGATTGCTGCTCGTTCAGCATGCACTGGTCTTCAGCTGGGCTCTGAAAGCAAAAAACAGGGATGTAAATTATCATATTGTTACCTAAGTAACACTGTTAATTTCTTCCGGGAATCTGTGTTGTTGAAAATTCATTTTGTTTTACACATTTTTGCACTTATTGTAAGATTTTTTTTTTTTTTTCAAAGTGTGTTTCTGTATGTGTGTCAGCAGAAGACAACCCTGAGTGTGGGCAACAAGCAGCTTACAGCTATGAAGGACAAAATGGTGGGAAACCCCTTACAGCATTTGTTACCTCTGACCTGATAATATATATATATGCATATATCAGTTTAAATGCAGGTGATTAGATAATTTGTCCAAACTGTTGTTCTGACAACAGTGACCTGTTGTCAGAAGATTACATGTGGGTTTTGTCTTCACATGACCTATAACTCAGTTTGAAAAAGCACCATTTGATTTGAGTGATAAAACAGCAGTATTTGTGCATAACAAAGATGTGTTCTGCAGATTTAGGATAAATTTTTGAACTGGAAAGTGCGTAGGAACCCTGTTTGCTTCACAGATGAGTCAACACTGATCGCTTTGGTTTCTCAGAGTGGGATGTTGCCTGTCAGTAGACACATAGTGCCGTGCTTTACTAAATGTCAAATGCATGTTTCTAATGCTGTTTTCAGGTTTCTCAGTATGAGATTCCCACCACCCAGGAAACACCATCTACCACTGTGCCTAAGAAGAAACGTAAGTTTAGCGAGCCTAAAGAACGTTACTGACTTCACACCCTACTGCTGATCCCGCAGTGATGTTTTTTATTTTGATTTCGTTTTTGATCACAAGTTCCACCGTTTGATTTTTTTTAGAGGGTGTTACCCACTTTTTTGGCAATGTTTCAGAAACATTTTGAGGTTGTGACATTACTGCGAAATGGTTAGTTTTGTTTAACAGTTTGAATAACATGCAGATCTGAAATGCATTGTTAAGTAACGTTCATCTGTGATATTGTAATACTTATACACAAAACAGTGTTTGCTACTTTTTTTAATGATTGTTTTATTGTTACCATTATCAGTTACTTGTGTATAAAGCAGTACTGTAAACATGAATTAAATGCAAAAATACTTCAAAGTGTAATCTATTTTTTTCAGTAACATGTCAGTGATGAGGGTGAAAAGGTACTACAAGTCTTTCTGTGCATTTTAAAAAGGGGTCATGACTGAGTTTTTGCATGAAGATATTTTAGTTATATCTCTAATTTTATGCATTTATTTGTTCCATAGTCTAAGGCTTTACACATTTGCTTAACAAATGAAAGATCCCTGGTTCAATCCTGGGAAGAGACACAAATCCTTTTGGGGTCGTGTGGGGAAGGGCATCTGGCATAAAAACCTACCACATCAAATATGCAGAGCTATCTGCTGTGGCGACCCCTTGTGAATGAGGTAGCAGCCGAAGGTTTTCTAAAATTTTTAAATTATACAATTTTTTCATTATGACTCTGTGGTCTTGAAAAAGTGAATTGATTAATAAGTGCAGAAATGCACCTCTGGAATCAAAAATACTGCTTCCATCAGCATTTAGATGCCATAAAAACTCCTGTGCTTCTTGGTTTGGAAACTCAAGGAGCACAGTCTACTACAGTTTAAACTTTGAACACTTTTATCCTCCTGTCTCTGAAAATATGTTTAAAAAAAACACAGTGTCTGCACTGTGGAAAAAACAAAATCTTAATCTTTGAATAGACCCTGAAATGCCACCATTTGCATACGAGGTGCCTTAAATGAAGCTGTTAAGTGAAAGTGGATTATATCTGTACACAGTGACCTTTCAGCCCAGATAAGAGCCCATCAGCAGCCTCCCGCCCAGCAAGCTGTGTGTTTTTAATCTATTGTTTTTCCCAGAGAGAGGGACATTTGCTGATAGACTGCCTTAACCCACTGCAGATCAATACTGCAGGAAGCCTTTGTGATGCATATCCAAGCAACCTGCCCCCTCTCCCCATGTCTGCAGCAGGCCAGAGTGGAGAAAGAGAGACTCCATCAAATCAGCCCTCACTTCCTAACTCGGGCATTGTCTTGGTCGTCACATTTATTTCATAGTCTTTGTGTTTTTATGGGCATTTCTGATAACAGGGAAGCATAAAGCAGAATGGACTGGGAAATCCATGGTGGACAATACCCACTCACCGATGCGTTGGCGCTCTTTATGAGCTGTGAAATGGATCGGGGTTACCTAACCTCATGGCCTGACTCGAGTGGCTTTTTCAGCACTTTTTATTACTTTAACAGCAGGAGGGGGGTTTCTTGCTGGTGATAAGTGATGAAATGCAATGACAACAAAGGCTTCTTTGCAGGTATTTTCATGTATTGTTCATAAACAATATCTCAGTTATAGACATTGCAACAGTACAAAGGGCGAAATGCCCAATGGCCTGGAAAATAAAACGCCCTGATGAATACAAATATTGAGAAGTTGTCTTGTGTAGCACCCAAAGGGGGTGAATAAAAACTTTAATGCTCAGAGACTCAGATATGGTCCACTTTTGATCACATTTTAGATGAAAATCTAAGAACTATATAAGGCCATGTTTTAAGGGTTGGCGAGCGTTCCTGTTAAGCACGTTCCAAATATCTAATGGTAAAGGGTGGTAAAGAAATCTAAATTGCATTATTACTTCACCTCCACCATCAATCTTTCACTCAGATCCTGGGACTCTACATCATTTCTGTACACACACGTCCCCCAGAAATGAATTCTGAAATTAAATTCAGAGACACACGTCCAGCGGCCAGTGTTAACAGATCAATCACCTGGTCAAACAGCAGGAGGGGCCCACCGGACGACTCTGCAAACCAATCACAAATCTGGGTTCGGATCGTCTAAGTCGATAGCTCAGGTCCGGGGCTGCTCGTGTACGGTCAAGGCAAGACACACTGACAGTCTGATGGACAGACAGCCGCAGTCCATCCCAGAGCTCCGTATAGATTAAAGCCAGCTTCTGTGAACCTATAGTCGCGTAGCGGTGATTGTGCCTGCAGGGCCTATAGGCCCCAAGGGGAGGCTGGGCTTTACAGCACGGGGGGAGGAGTTCAGGATGGAGTGGACATCCAGCCTAGGGACCATGACCCCTTTGACCTTGCCAGAAGGGCAGCAAATGTTTCCGAGCTGATTAGCGCTTCCCCAGCAGAGTACCCTACTCACTGTTGAATCAGAAAGTAGACAGAGATATTGGATGAAATCCAGAAAACATGTCATTCACATATTTTCTAGAAAAAAACAAAAACAAAACATGAACCATGGCTTACTGTATTCTTAAGCATGCTAATTTAATATTTAAGCAAATATTTTCATATTTTTTATTTTCTATAGTTTACCATTTTACGTATTTGCAATAGATAGTTAATTTGCAGGGAGACTTTTTAATTTGTACAGACTTTCCAGTAAGTTTTAATGGCAAATATGATTAAATGTTAATGCATCGGTAAGTTATCTTAAATGCTATTCAGAAGACAAAACGTCATCAAAAATAATGCATAAAAAAAGAGGTTGAATTAAAAATGCACATGTAATTTTGATTTTAAAGTGTAAAATAGCTGAAGTAAAAACAAGGCCTACTTTGGGAGATGTAAAGAAATAATAGCTATTCAAAAATATGTTAGTATTACATAGGCTTGGTTTGAAAAGAATTTACACACTGTCTCATGTTCCTTCTCCCACAGTTTGAAGAGCAGTATTAAAGTTAGACGCTGAACCAGGACCTTAACCTTTTGAGTTTAGGTTGCTGCATGTGTCAGCAGACCCTAATGATGTATACGCGTATTTTTGCAGGGTAAACAAAATACGCGTAAAAACAAAACAAAAACATTACAGCTACAGCACAGTACAAAGTATCATCAAATAGTAATTTAATCTGATAAAAGATAGTGTAAAAAAAAAAAGTTTAATCTTTTTGAAAATTACCTGGAAATTGGAGCAGATTTGTGGAGCTCTTAAAATCACGTAATACCCGTGAATTGAGCAAAGTTTTGAATTTACGATTTTAACCATGCCAAGTAAAGGAGCTTACCACTTATCTTAATCTTTATTACTACATTTTTTCATTCATATAACCATGTAACTACACAGAATAACAGCCTCACCATAAAAACAGTAGACAAATTTAGAAGCAGGAATGAAATGTGCTGAATATCCACAAGGGGGTGATAAGTAGCCATGGACTTTGCTGTTTGAATGAGGCCCACATAGATAACTCCTTGTGCCCTATGTCTTGACAGAAAAGCATCTTCTCTCTCATGCATGCCTTAATCAGCTCATACAGTTTGCTGCCACACTTTAGACAATTTAAAAAGCATGAGATCCTACTGAACAGCCAGCACAAGGCTATTCAACTTGTCTTTTGAGAGATACTGCAGTGGAGTCAACAGTATTGATCTGAATAAGGAATAATAAAGGGAGGGGAGGCTGAGAGCAGGTGGTAGTGGGCCAGCAGATTCAGGGATTTAGTTGCACACCGTGCTTGTATGGTCAGCGCTGCTGTGCAGTGAGGGGACCAGTACCTAGTAGAAACAGATGCTCAAAGCAATGGGATGTGCCCCCATTGTGATCAGAGTGGACAGCTGAATTGTTTATCACCAAAGGGCCCTTTTCTTCAGTGGAAGGCCCATGCACAATGGGGCCCCCACCGTACTGACACACTGAGGATTTCTGCAGGGTGAAGCATAGGGGTGGGGGGGTGAGTAGTTTGTGTGCACTGAGTAATAGGGGGTTTGTAGGGTGAGCCTCTCTCCGGACCCCCTTTTTTCTTTCTCTGTGCTCAGATGGACCTCTCTGTGGCCCCCCATCTTCTCCACAAAGCCCCCCTAAATCTACCGCAGGGCAGGGGTTTAAATGTTACGCTTGGCCATCAGAGCGCCCAGCCCCCGGCTCGTGTCTCCTGGGGGAAGCACGCCAAGAGACAGGGTGAGGGAGAGAGGAAAGCTTAGGGGAGGGAGACACTTGCCCTTGCCCCATTGTCCATTATGATAGGCATGAGCTGGTAACTGACTCCAAATCAAGTGTATCCTCTCACCACGTGCCCTGGCCTTGTCCTGCTCCTGCTCAAACACAAAAGCCCTCTGTGTTTTTATTTTTTTAACCATCCATAGGTGAATAGCAGCTTTGGTCATGGTATGTTTGAACGAGCAGCTTAAAGGAGGCTGCAGAGTCTAAATTCAGCTGGCCAACGGACTGAATGATAAACACAGTTTGTCATCCTGAGATGCTCAAGATCCATCCACATTGCACTCTGGTGAGCTCTAACATGGCAAAAATCAATGCTAACTTTCTGTGTTCAGTCACATAAGAGGGACTTCAAAACGTTAAAGTGAGTGGAGGTGGTAGATGGAGAGTGGATGAGGTGTGGGGTGACAAAATGTCAAGCTGAAATACAAGTACAGGACGAAATATACGAGCTACTGGCCAACTTTATCCCAGCCCAAGGTCCCGGCCCATACCTTACACACCCACAAGATTGAGTGTTTTATGTATCTATTTGTTCTAAATAGTGGCACACTTGACCTTGAGGCAAGATGTGTGTGGTTGCAGCTTGGCCCGGGAATCATCCCTCCTGTCAGAGACTGGAGGGAGTGACCTTGAACTGCCGAGGCACAGGCGTAGCTGAGTGCACAAACTCATTTAACTCCTGGGTTTGTTATCGACATGCTGTAATCGTTAACATTATGGATGATGAATAACTACTGACTGCCTTATACCTACGCAATATGTCGCTGTGCCATGCAGACTTTGGCCAGCTAGGGGCCCACAGTGGCATTCATGATGGTCAGGTGACTAAAGGGCCACATCACTTAGGCTTGTTTTTCTACCAAGTTACAGCGACAACTCATCAAGAGTCCCAGCAAAGCACACCGAGGTGCTTAAGGACATGGATCATTTCTGTGCTTTATGCTTTTCTCTCCCTTTTTTTTAGCAGACATATCTCAATGTGTACTCAGGAACACTTAACCTCTAGCACCAGCTGTTCAGGCATCTGCAGTGGATTTTTTTTTCTCTGAGTCTGTATTGATTCTAAATGGTTGAATTTACTGTAGATTCTGAAAAACCCAGAAAACGGACAAAGAAATTATGATCAACACTGCCAGAGCTGGGGGCATGAATTTTTAATTTTTAAGCAAGTTAATTAGTGTGGAAGTCATCCGTGAGATGAGCCCAGAATATAGAGACACTAAGTTCATTTCTTTTAGAGCTGCAGTGATAACAGTGCGGTCTCTAATGACCAAATCTTCCAAGGAACTAAAGTAAAAAATTGAAAGTTCCTTTGGGAATTCTTATTTGCATTTCCCCTGCAGTCAGCATTTTAACCTATTACTGTCTTAACAGGCAACAGAGACCCCCCCCCCCCCCCCCCCCCCCCAAAAAAAAAGAAAAATTCAAATTTATGCCATCCTCATTCCAGCTGTTTGAGAGAACTAAAATAAATAGAAATAAAAATGTTTACAGTATGGCAGAAAAGAAATACTTTGACATGAATGTCTCATACCTTTCCCCTTAATCTACAATTTTTCTATAATTCAGCTTTTAGAAACTGGAGTTTGATATTCATGTTTTAAGACATGCAAGGATACTCTACATTAAAACAGAATTTCATAAGCTATTCACATATATGTAAAGAAATAAATTGGACATTTTTTTCAGAGTATTGAAAAAACAATATCTGTGCATCACACATATATTGTTAAAAAAAAAAAAAAAAAAAAAAAAAAAAAAAATATATATATATATATATATATATATATATATATATATATATATATATATATATATATATATATATATTACTGAAACTATACATATATATATATATATATATATATATATATATATATATATATATATATATATATATATATATATATATATATATATATATATATATATATATATATATATATATATATATATATATGTATAGTTTCAGTAATTTATATTGTGTATTGTTTCTATATACTCAAAGACATGCAGTGCCAGATTCAGATTACAGTAACATTTCACAATTGACTTTACCAAAATTTAATAAAAATGTACTGCATGATGTAATACCTTAGGCAAAAATTTTCTGAAACTGCACTTGTCAAACTCACCATACAGTGAGATACTAAATGCAAAACCAGGTCACTGCTGTCAGGCAGCTTTTCACAAGTTGCTCAGAAGTTTTCTGTGGCACTGAATGCACATTTCATATACAATAACTCAGTTTTAACACCAGGCCCTCAGTTTGACCACACACACAATCTGCCAGAGGATACAAGAAAAAGTTTGGTAGTTTTTCCTCTCTCTTTCTCTCTGATGGCCTAAGGAGTTTGACTTCTGCCCTGCCAGTGTTTTTCTGCTCTCCAGGCTTTGAGAGCTTTTCATCTCACCAAGGTGCAAGGGCAGCCACTTCTCTCCACTCCCAGCCCCTTCCCGCCCATCCAACATGGATGTACACATGCGGATTTCCAATTCAGCTACAGTGTGAGATTAGCAGCTCCACCACCCCAAGGCTGGCTTAAGACGGGAGGGCAGACATCCAGCAGTGTTGGTGGGATGCATGCGGGGGAGAAGATCCCCTAAGACTTGTTTGAGGCCACTGTGGATTCTATGGATGAATCCTCAAAACATACATGTGGTTGTTTAGGATGAGCTGTTTTCTGAAGTGTCAATTTGTTGTCAACTTGATGACCTCACATATAGCTATCTCTCCGCTGCATGGGGAGAAGACATTTAAAGGTGTGTTGTTTTGAAGAACACTGTTTGATCTGTGGGGTTTCTTTGTTTTCATTACCACATGAAACAGTAGAGCTGTATAATTTTGGTTTTTAATTGTTGAGGTAGTGAATTGATCCGTAAAACACAATGATCTTAAGCCGCACCTTACTGTTTCCATTTGTCTATACTGCTTAGTTGCACTATTTGCTACAAGTTGTTATTGTATAGGTACAACGGTGCTGTAGGTGCTCATTTTTTCTTAAGATTTAATTCCAGATGATTTATATTTCTGTTAAAAACTATCTATTCTGATATTTTTCTAATTGTTCTGAATGAGTTGGAGCAAATCACAGATCTGGAAACAAAATGTGCTTTAAAAATAATAGTAAAATAAACCCAGATGTATCAGTTTTAATTAAAAGTTTGATTAAAATATTAATCAGTAGCATATTCCTCTTTAGAATAGAATAGAATGCCTTTATTGTCATTATACAGGATGTACAATGAGATTTATGATCCATACTGTAGGCAGTCAACAGAATATTAATTTTTTTCCACATAATTTAGCTTCATTGACAATTAGAAGATTACGATTTGAAAGACGCACTTACTTTATATAGTAAATAATTAGTTATTTGAACACCATGATATAATATCTCTGTTATTTCTGCTGGTGTGGTGCTAAAAAAATTCAAATCTATCTGCACAACTACTGCTTAGGAATATTTTGCTGAACTCACCCTACATCTTTTACAACAGAAACAGACCCATTTATTTGAAAATTTGACCTTAGTCCACTTAGATATACACCATGAGCTGCAGCTGTACATTATTCTGAAAAGCTCTTAACAGAGTTCAACAGGCTTACATGTAGATCTGTATGAGTCAAGCAGTGATAGGACACACAGGCCAAACCTCCAGCAAAGCCCATCAGATGGAGCAGGCATCCGGTAGCAGTATCACCCGTTTCAACTGACCCGTAACATGTGGCCCAACTACAACTAAATTGTGGCTGAATTATTGATATAGTGGCGTCGGCTGCTTTGCAAGTGGGGGCATGAAAGGAAGCCAACATGGGAATGGTCTGCTAATTTTATATGGGAGCCTCAGGGCACATTCCTACCACTGAAGACCAAACATATTGACATATGTGTGTAGGGGGAGAGACTGTATATAACAGCAACTTGATTCTGAAGGAGAAAAAAGGACAATATGACCCTCCATATAGGCTCAACTTCATACGCATGTATTAAATCTTTTTTTTTATGTAAATATCACTATAAAATGTGAAAATTTGAGGCGTGAGATGGTGCATGAATGGAGAATTTGACTGGTGGAGTAAAAATATGTCTAATGGCCTTTACACTTTTCAAATTTCTTCCTAAACTCATTACAGCAAAACTGCCTGTTTCACATTCATTTGTCAGTGTAATATCAATACTGTACTGAGAAATGGCGAGATGAATTGTGATGTATGGGATCGTGCCGTGTAGAAGGGTGGACCGGGGGGGGGCTGTTTGTAGCTAAGCCAAGGTTGTTGACCATCAGTGAGCTGGCCAGCTAATTTTTCCAGAAGGGCCAAAAGCCTTTGTGTTCTCAGTGCACTTTTATTTCCACCTTTCTTGGAATTGTGATGACCGTGCCTCGGGGCGACAGAGACACCTTGAGGAGTGCCCACCTTTAAATCTGCTGCTCCATGACTTCAACCATGACCCCTCGCTTGAGGGATCCCTCAGGCGAGATTTAAACGAGCTCCCCCAGGTCTGCAGCAGCTCCTCTATTCATCGTCACGTTTTTAAAGACATGAATTGGCCCTCTCTGATGGTTGATAGTAAAAATTAATTTAAATAAAAAAAGATTTTGGTAAATTGATATAAAAACGCATGTAGGTAAACGTAACGTGACATGTATGTGTAAATAGTCTCCCAGAGAGAAGAAAAGGGTAGATTTGAAGTGACTGTGACAGAAGGAATGTAGATTCCCTTTGAGAGTCACTTTATTTCGTTCTTGCTTTCTTGGTTGCTTGTTTACTTGCTTGAGTAGCAATTTTCATTATCCTTAATATAAATGCAGCTTTACAATATTTACATTTTGTCAGACTGCAGGCATTTTTCTTTTGATTTGATATGATCTTATTTCCTGTTAAATGCGATCGCTTACATTCTTTTCTGCCTCTCTCATTTTTTTTTTCTTTTTTTTTTTGCTATTATGGAGGACGAATGGTGAGAAAACCATACAATATACAGGCTATTGATCCACGCCCATCACTGCAGAAAAAAAGTCAGTACAGGGGGTGGGGGGAACATAGGGGGACTGGACACAGCGATCGATAACCTACTCTATCAGCCGTTTCCATGGCAACCAGCCGAGCAAGGACAGAGGGTTGCCATGCATTTTGCACCTGTCTATTTCTTATACCTATCGTGATAATGAAAGTGTCAGAGAAACTAATGCAAAGGTGACATGGGGCTCCTGCGCAGTGTCAACTTTCACAATTAAAAAAATTATATAAAGGTTAAAAGCTTGCTGGAAATCAGTGGTGAAAAATGGAAGCAAGGCTAGTAGTTCTTTAGGCATTTAGGTGGCCCTCCATATGTGGGCTGAAGGACGCTTGAAGGCAAAGTAGGTTGCAGCATGTTGGGTGCAAATCCAGGTTCCTGGTTCTTTGTTATTTTCAGAAAAACACACACAAATGATAGTTTGAAAATGGCAATTGTTTCCTGACACTGGAGACTTGGCCTCTTTTGTGGTTGACCCCAATTTGGAGGTCAAGCAAGCATGATCAATGTGCTGGTCTTTAGCTTGAGAAGAGCAACTGTAGACGCAAGAGCAGAGAATTATAGCAGGGTAGATACTGAAAAGGACTGAGAAGTGAAGACAGGCAGGAGGGTGGGAGTGGTGCTGTGGCCAAGGTTAGCCACAGCTTTCTTCAGATCAACACCCAGCAGGATGAGCCAGACAGACTGTCAGGAGAACTTGACACCCAGGCGATCACTGAATCTCTGTCTTCCTGACCATTGCAGGCATTGAACCCCGACTGAACTACAGGCTCCAGAGCCATAGCACTAAGATAAGTTGGCCCTAAGTGAAGGTAACAGATATCATGATCTGGGGCCCATGTCGATCATATGCTGTATTGATCACCAATCGAAACTACTGCTGAAAACGCAGGATTGTGAGGAAGAGAGCAAGAGACATAGTGGGAGGGAAGGCAATCAGCTGTGGCTTCTTGCTACGGTCAGTGATCCTGTTTCTGGCTGTTGTGGTTGCTGACATTGCCGCATAGGAGGAGATGGTGGTTTCTGAGAGTGTTGTATGCAACACATACGGCTTATGTACATTTCTTTGTGGATTGCCCCTCTTTACAAGTGTATACTAGTATTTTCATTGAGGCATCAGCCATGAATGACAAATCACAAACTACAGTGGATTTGCTTGAATGACAGAATAGAGAAACTCGAGCGTGAGCACAGCATGTCGACGTGTAGCAGGCAGCACTGCTGTGGACGACACAGTGGTTGTCCTCTAGCACTAGAGGCATTCCATGTTTTGTGAGCTGTGACAGCGAACTATTGACAGGCACGTGGCTCTACACTGTTGTTCAGGGGTTATTGGCTACTGAGCTGACCTTTGACATCCCTTCCATGCGCTGGCCCTGATTGTTCGGGGTAGAGGAGGAAGTGGGAGTAAACGGGAAATAAATGACCCTTGGGCTCCTAGTGTTTGGATTCTCCCTCCCCCACAGCCTCACCCCTCCCATCCCAACACTATCCATCCCTCCCCCCTTCCCTTAGCCCCGCTTCCCCCGTACACTCCACCTTATGCCGATCAATGACAGTTTCATGTGGCTTCACTGGGCCTGCAGTGACGTGTGTCCTATTGATTTATCGACATTACTCCAGGCAAGCAAACCCAGAAGCCCCCTCTCTCAGTAGGCAGCCAGGCTCCAGCCCAGCAGAGGCATACCTCCCTCTGCGCCGGGTGGGCCCATGCCAAGTCATCCAACTGTACCAGTATCTGGGAGCCGCAGCGCATTAGTTGCACACAACCGAACAGTATTTTATTGTGATTGCATGTGTGCGTATGTCATTGAGAATGCTTTTAAGCATCACCCCTCCCTTTCTCCATCTAGTTTCAACCCGTTCCCCCTCTTCTCTCCTGCCCTCCATGAGACATGTAATGGGGACAATGAGTGAGACACCCTGGCACTCACAAATGCATTTACTGTCGCCTCCAATTTCCAGAGGCGACTATTCCACTTTTATGGTTAAAAGGTTCTTTTCTTTCGTCCGTGTCAATGTCATGCCTACGTGGTCATCATCCTTGTGGCTATTGCTCTCATCTCTCCCTTTTTCTCTCTTTTACTGAGGGGGGAGGCTCAGACCAGCCCACCCTTTTACACTTTTTCCCCACCCCCCTGACAGTCCTGTGTCCAGTGAAAGGCCAGTGGATTCAAGGAGGGGAGAGTAATAGGGCATCTGGACACTCCCTGTGGCCTGGCTAGCCGGTGATGCGGGGGGGGGGGTTTAGAGGGGAGGCAATCCAACTCCATTAGGCTAGGAGTGTGGCGATGGCAGCTGGCCCTAAAAAAAAAAAAAAAAAAAAAAAAAAAGGCTCAGAGATCAGTGACCTGGCCACAGTGTCCAGCTGGGGGGTCATTTCACAGCCCACCTCCGGCCACATGCTGGATGACCATCTGGGGATCTGGCAAACCCCACAACAGAGGTAGAATCATCTTCTTAGTTGCAGGGATGGACAACAACAAAAGTCAAGAAATCTGTCAGCCTAATCTGAAGCACAGTGGGAGGGGACACTGCAGCTGCCTGTTGTTGTTTGGTATTAAGTGTGCACAACTACTTTTTAATGGTCGAGTGTTTGGATTTCCACAAGTGTTTTGGTCTTTGTGAATAAATGCAGATAAACTCAGTCTTTACTCTTTGTGTTGCTTGTCAATACATTTTTCTTAGTTCTGTCAGTAATGCTTACATCAATTGTCTAATTTTCCAGACACCACAGATAACTTGCTTTGTCTAGCAAATCCAGCTTTCAAAGATTTTTGTTTCACACTTGTTAAAAATAGTGAAAAGCAGCAAAACTTAACATTCAAGAAGCTACAGCCATACTGTGTTTGGAAATTGATTATTCTTTGCATTTGATGCAACATTCATGAGTCTTTGAGTAAAAAGATGACTATAGTTTAGATATGATGGTTCTTAAAGATGTTTTTAGAGAGATTTAAGACAGTGGAGAGTATCACAAAGGGAGGGGGGGGGGGGGGGGGGGGGGGGGGGCACCCCAGATGGAGTTTGATGACTGATCAGAGAACAGATTAGCACTGGTTTCTTGTCAGTTCCAACCTCACCCCTCCTTCTTTGCCTCCACCCCTTCTTTCTTCTACATCCAAGCTCTGTCCTCCCCCATCTTTTCATCCTCCTCTCCTTCTCCCAGAGCCCTCGCTCTTAAAACTGTTTAAGGTGATCGAATTGTGCCCATCCTCTCAATATGTTGGGAAGGGATCAAAGGTTGTGCACCCCAGCTTGATTGTAAAGGTTGTAGTGAGGAACCTCCATAATAAATAGAGGTCCCTGCTAGACAGATCTGACTTTCTAGATGTTTTTATAGGCTTAAAAAAAATTAAATTTTTTTTATTTGAGCAACTGTGTAATCCTTTTAACATTTATCATTGTTCTGCTAATGAAAGTGATCTATGTGTTCATGTCTGATAGGTTTCTAATTAGATTCACATAGACCCATGTGGAAATGATCCAAAAGATGAGCCATGGGAGGATTGGAGTGGTGGAGTTACTGCTCTCAAAAACGCCAAAGTGCCACAATGTGCTGAAAGAAATTCATAAATGTGGTGGAGGAATGGGGTGGGCTGCAATTGTGCACCAGTGTAATCTTTGGTCAGCACTTCTTCATGGCCGGTACTACGATAGGAGAGAAATCCTCTTCTGAAATTTGATTAATTGCTGTCTCTCCGCCTCTCAATCCAAACATTGGTGGAAATGGAGGCCAGTTGACAGGACAGATACATCAGCCTCGAGAGCTGCAAGCCCCTGGCAAGCAGAGGCATTTCTTATCCTGTAACAGGATATCCACATACACTGAGGTGTGGAAAAGTGAGAACTGCATCGTCTTCATTTGGCCATAACAAGGGAGAGGGGGAGGAAGCTTGTGAGGAGGGAAGATATGGGGAGGGAGGGGGGGACAGCCAGCCAGCCAGGCAGGCAGCTCTCTAGGTTGGGCTGAGGCGTATCGATTGATTTCCCAATAGCCTCTGGTCCATGAGCAGCGAACTCTGGCCCCGGTTGCTAGGTGACCACACCATCCAAGATGGAGAGCGGGGTGATGAAGGGTGACAGCAGCTCTGAGGGTCAGTGGGGCCACTGGTCATTCTGCAGCCCCTCTGGGACACTCCGGACATGCAGATAATGCAATGAAATTGGACCTCAGCTTGCAGTGAAAATCGGGCAAAGCAGAAATATAGAAAGACAATATCAGAGAGCAGAGTGTTGTGCACCATATTTGTTGTACTCGCCTGTGATCAATGCACCGTCAACATGTATCATTGCATGCATGTTGCTGTATGCATGTTCATGATGTATATTACAACAGGAATTGAAAAGCAGCTGTTAGATCAGTTTTATATGAGGTTTCAGGTTTCATGTCACAGCATCTTCTGCAAAAATAGATTCCCTGAAAAAATATTTATGGGCCCAGTGTGATTTCAGAACAGCCGTTGACCATATATGAAAATATTGATTTGGAAAACAAAAGGCTATTCAGATAGTCGTTGTCCAAAACATATTGCCTAAATTTGAAAATGGAGGTTATTGTCTTCTTGCAGTCACAGTAAAACCACACCACAGTTCTCATTACAGAGCAACGCAATTTACTGAAATGTACAATTTACAAGCAGAAGAACCCGAGAAATTTATTGTCATAGTTCTGCCAACATAAATACGCAGCGCTGAGTTCTTTTTGTCCATGGAGTGAAATTGTTCATGCGTTGTCACTGTAACCTTAAATGCAGTTTATAAAATAAAGTGTTTTTTTTCTTCTGCAGGCTAATTACAGGCGTGCAAGTGGAATGTTTTCTAGCTTTTTATTCCAAGTGTAGCTTATGATAAGGCATCTCCTCGCATGAGCATATGTTTTAGTTATATAGTCATTTGCTTTGAATAATCCGTTAGCGAAACCTTCAATCTAAAAACAATAAATCTTTGCTACACACAAATGGTAAACAGTACAAAAGAAAAATATTGTAAACATGAACTGACCATAATCTATATCACATATTCCACAATGATACATGATACCGTAGCGCTTTTCTACATATCGATTGTTCCACTGCATGAGTGAAAAATGATATGGAGGTAAAAGTGAAGAAGAAGAAGCACGAGGAGGAGGAGGAGAAGGAAAAAGAAGAAGTGGGAGGGGGGGGGGGGGTAAACTGGGAGACAAATGTAAAAGGATCTATCTCACACTGTAAGCTTTGCACTGAGACAGAAGTTACCAGAAGGCAAAAAAAGCAGCACAGAAGGGGGTGGGAGGTTTTTGTGCGCACTTGTGTATGTGTGTGTGTGTCGGGGTGAGGGTCATGGGGAGAAACCCATTCAGTCAGCCCTGAAAGGCCACCTTGCATTCTTGCAGTTGCCTGTGTTGTTCCTGTATGAAGGATTTCCCTTCATCCTGTGCCATGCCTCTAATGTCCTCCTCAGAAGGAGCCGGAGTGTTTTCATGTCTGTTGGAGTTCCATATCCTGAGGAGGGAGGACTTATGTGTCTTTGTGTGTGCGCCTGTGTATTTTCCTCCCTGCTACAGTATCTATTAATAATATTGGGGAGAGAGAGAGACAGGGAGATAGAAGTGGATGTTTGCTTTGGTATAAGGCGAGATGTTTCTGTTTGCAGCCCTAAGCTGTGCGAGTATTCAGCTCTTAAATATTCCCTTCCCTTGTGATTTCAAACTATCTTGTGCCCTAAAGGGATGCATGGACCTCCCTGGCCAAATATCCACATACCTTTAACAGCAACTGGCAACTGAATTATTTTTTTTTAAATGGGAGAATTTGGGCTTGGTGGCTGGAAAAAAAGAGTTAAAGATGAGAAAAAATGGGAAAGAGAAAAGAGCGACGTACAGTCCGAAGAAGTGCTAGACATTAAGGCAGCCATTTATTATGAGAGATTGTTCTCTGTAAGCCTCGAAACTCAAAAATTATAATAACTGAAAAACATGAAAAGTTGGATAAATGTTTTAAATTATATGCCAGAAATCTTCACCAGTTTTTATTCCAGTCTCAGCTTTGAAAAGCAGCGCAGTCCTACAGTTCAGTCCAGTCTGCGGACAGTTTCCAAAGCAGCTCGTCACTTTCATCTGGAGAAAGTTACGCACCCTCATGTCTTGTTGCCTAGATTACTGTACGTTTAATGTAACTATTGGAATTACTTTCATTTTTGTCAGCTTTTTCAAAATGCTTTTTATTACTCTCATGTCTTCCATGACTTTCGGTGCGTTATAGAATTGATTTTAAAACATTACTGCTCGTTTGTTTGGCGTGTATTTGGAAGTCCATGCCAGGTCTTCTGACCTGAAGCTATTGATGTTTCATGGTGAAAAATCAAACCAGCTGCTCTTTCAAAATTGAATAGGATAATGGGTCTTTTGATATGGCCTGAGAAATTGCTGATATGTGATTTTTTTTAACCTACTAAAAGAACAGCATTTGCTTGGTCCATGTGTAAGCACCCTTATGGAAAAATTAGTGATATATATATTACTACTTCCTCATCCACTGCTATTATGTACGCTCCAACGACTTATGTCTAAAATGTTCATTTACAGCCAGGTGAACAGAGTTAGATTGTGCTGAGTGTGTTTATAGCAGTGCAGCTCGAGTTTACTGTCTGAATTTGTTCATTCAAGGATTAGGCAAAAAGGATATGACCCTAAAAGCCACTGTTTTGACCTGACCTTTTTACCTGAATTTGTCTATCCTCTAAAGCCCTGGGATTTACCAACATTACCACTTCCACATTTCTCAATAGCCGTAATTTGTATGCCAGCAAGACATCCTAGTCTAATGACCATGAGGCATTAAGGCATTTGGACAAATAACCGATGCTCTTATTTTTCTTTTGAGGACAGCCTCTCTGCAAAGAAAACACATTTGACCCCTGACTGATGAGACTCTGAGAGTGGAAAAAGGCCTTGCTCTTAATATTACAAATGACCCTACAAGAAAGTCCTGCTGCAAAAGCATTTGAGCATTTTTTAAAATTTCCTTGTCAACTGGCCCTGAATCAGTGTGGTCCAATGTGCACGTCCGTATCTCACACACAAGAAGAATTTTGGCATCATTTTGGTCAGCCTTTGCTGTTTATAAATGTGTTTTCTAAATAAAATGACTTGAATAAATTACCACTAAGGGCCTCTGCACCCAAGACCGTCCTCCAGTTGTGTATCTGTGTGTGCGTGTTACTTTGTATGTGTGTGTGTTTAGCAGCACAGAGCGAGGGGGAGGTGGATGGAGATCGTATCAATCGCCAAGCCAGGCCATTGAATGTATTGATTAGTTACCTTTCTTATTAACATGCTGATTAAAGAGAGAAGGGAGAGAGAGAGGGAGAGGGAGTGAAAGAGAGGCTGCACACACACGCACTCCTTGCCTCAGCTCAGATGGACGGAGAGGAAGCAGCAGCCGATGCCGGGGAAAAGAAAAGGATGCAGAGTGGATTTAACAGCCGAGCAGGGAAGGAAAATCAGGGAATAATTGGGAAGAGGAGGAGAGAGGGAAGCAAGGAGCGGATGCAAAAGAAGAGGAGGAGGGTGAGGAAGAGGAGGAGGTGGTGGAAGGGGTGAGGGGGTGGAAGCAAATGGGAGGGGGGCAACCTGACTGGAAAACCAGGAAAAAGAGAGAAACCCTGCTGCCTTTGATCCCCCACCAAGTTACACTGGCTGGATAGACTGACACACAGTTTTCAGCTGGTAGACACACACTTTTACACCCACACACACTCACAAGCTTACACACACACACACACACACACCTGCACTCTAGCTTAGACACACACACATACACACACCCTTAGAGACTGACAGGCCTTGGCAAACGCATGCATTATCGTAGCAGAAAATAGCTGCGAGTTTTTATGTGATCGATATGTAGATGCTTTTTAAATGGTATTTTTATCTGTGAGTGACCATGTTAAGCAGCATGCGACAAGGGATTTCTTAAGATGAACACCAAGGTTGTCTGAGAAAGGGTGTGCTTTATTCCAAGAGGGACCAGAAGGTGTGGAGAGCAAGTTGGAGGAAGGGAGGGAGGGAGGGATGGAAGGAAAACAGAGGATGCAGACTTGTTTATGTGTATGTTTGTGTGGAAGCATTTGAGTGTGTGTGTGTGTGTGTGTGTGTGTGTGTGTGTGTGTGTGTGTGTGTGTGTGTGTGTGTGTGTGTGTGTGTGTGTGTGCTTGTTCGTCAGTAATTTTGCATGGAAGAGAAGAAAGTGGGTTTCAGTGTTTCACTTGGCGGCTGACTCTCATTATAAATTGACATATGCATGTTGTCTTATTTAGAAAAATAGCTCGAGCTGTTTGCCGCATACTGCAATCTGGTAACAGCTTTGGTAATGCCTGCTGTGTGCAATGTGGTTGTGACGGTACCTGCAGCCTGCAATGGTAACAATACAGGCCCAGGAATGCATGTGTGTATTTAAGAGTAGGCCTCGTGTTGTTCTTGTGACTGTTTTTCTTTAGCATGATCTATGTCTTAAATTGTGCTAAAAGTTGCTCAAAAGATGTCTCACTCTGCCCTTACGGTAATCTGATGTCCAATCAGAAAAACAAGTGGAAAACAACAACAAAAACAAAACTTTGTCATTTGATTGCCTGATTATGGCATTATGTAATTTCTTCTTTTTTTATATGAAGGGAAATTGGGTTTAAAATAACCATCATAATGCTTTTTTCCCCACAGTTTTCCCATTATTTGTGTTTGATTGATATTGGAAATTATATTCATGTGCTTTCATGTGACAGCTTGTTGGCTTCCACTTAACACTCCAGCTCCAGAAAAATACATTTGATTAATTGTTACTAAACCACTGCAGTTTTAGTAAAAGAAGCGTATAAGCAATTGGAGCTTAGACAAACATTTAAATAAAAACCAAAGTTGAAAATTAACATAACTGTCTCAATATAAGATGATGGATATGAAACCATAGTTTCTGACTAAACTTTCATATAATAAAGCAGCACATTTAAATCCCCTTTCAAAAGTTCCTGTAAGAGCAGGGCTTCACTTCCTCCCCCTGCTCTATGGCTAATAGTGATCAGCGCTAATTGTTTAACTTTTACGAACTTGTAATGAGCACTGACTCAGAAATAGACAGAGAGGGAAAAAAAATAACAAATAAACTCAGACGAGTTGCAACTTATCGACCTTTGCACCCCCTTGAGCTCCATTTTACATAAACACTTTTTCTTTTCTCCCCCCGCAGACGGGGCCAACAGATAATTTCATTTACATAAAGAATGCAGAGCCAATTATAGAGGGATATATTTGCATTTTATATGAAAAATAGTTGTAGGGCAAATAGGAGGCTGTTTAAAATGCATGGATCGATAATGGCTGATGCGCGCTCAAGCAGGACGCGCGCTCACACAAGAACACACACACGCACGCACACACCTACACGGTATCCATTATAACTTAGTAATGAAGAATTTTATAAAATAAAAGCTTTCTTTTTTTTTATATAAAAACATTTATGACAAAAAATACTTTAAACACCTTAATTTAATGCCCGTAAAGAAAATATAGCAAACTAAATAATTTCTATTAGTTTGCTTTTTGCAAGTGAAACTAGTTTTTTGTATGTTTTTTTTCTCCTTGCGGCTGTAGCGCATTATTGGCTCATGAGCACAGGAGGCAAACGCAGTGAATTAAACGAGTGAATTTGCATTAATCGGAGATATGATCGATAATAACATTATTCACGCTGCGAAGTCAAGTTCCACATCACGGCGTACACGATCATTACTGCAACTAAAACTGCAAATAATAGAGGAAAATAATGTGATTATCATTCATTCACTTGCTCCAACTTTCCAGCAGCAGCTCCAGTGACTATTTTACATTTTCGACCTGGTGGAGGATGGTGCCAGGTGGACTCCACTGTGTCTCGAAAAAATTGTTTATTTATTTATTTGGTAATTTTAATAAAAATATTTCTATAAAATGAGACATCTGTTTTGAGCTGTAGGCTAGCATAACCAACACTGAATATGGCGTGGGAATAAATAGTTATTATTATATAATAGTGGGCTTCTCTTTATTCATTTTGCTTGATGTGAAATTGTGTGTTAATATTCAGGTAATAGCGTGTGTATTTGCAGCAGGCCACACACTGTAATGCAGATAAATTGCAGGCCTGCATGAACACACATTTACCTGCAGCTTATTTTTGTTTGTTTCAACCTCCTTAAAGCAGCGCACACGAGAAAAGGCCAAGAAACGATCACTCAGCGTCATATTAATCATATTTTTTCGTGTTGCATAAGAGATCAAATGATGAAAGACCATTTTAACCTCATAATGACCAGTGTGTGTGTGCAGCTCAGCTTATCTGATAGCCACCTAAATGTGTTGAATCAATATGGTGGTTACATCTATGCTAATTCCTACCATTCTTATGATCAGGTATATTCTCTTCATTTTCTTCCCCTTCAGGTCTTATCTAGGCAAATTTATTCAGTTATTGATTATTCGCATTGTGATCTGTGTAACGCCGGGTCTCGTGGTAATAATTGATTCTATCGATTAGTTAGGGATGGGAAAGGGAAGAAAAGGCAACAACGGGGGGAGGAAGAGAAAAACAGTGCAGTGTCAAAGTGATAAAATATTATTATTCATGAGTGAACGTTTTCATTTAAAATGAGAAAACTGTAAATTTCGCTAATCTGCTTTGGGGTCAAAATTAAATTTTTTTGTTCATTTTTCAAACGCTAATTATCTAATTTTATTTCTTTATCTTTTTTTTCCTCTAGATTTTCAGATGTAATCTATTATATGTTTTATAATATACAAATATTGTCAGGCATATTAGTGTAATCCGAGTCAATAATAATAATAAATATTTTTAGAAAATATAATAAGCAAAGTTGTTACCTTAATAAGGTTTGTTAACCTCTTACACAGACAATGTAAAGATGTGAATATCGAGACCATTAAGACAAAGTTTAACTCTCAGTCAGCACAAAAAAGTTCTTATTTAAAGCTTCCCTGTAAAGTTTTAAACGCCAGTTTTAAAACTTCTGATCACAGGCGCTTATCAAAATCTGTAAAGTCAGCTTCACAGGTTTTTATTCTACCTATAGAGTAGGAAAAAAATCTATTTCTGCTGGTAAACAATGTCAGCTATTTCATTTTAAAAGCGTCTGTAGTAGGATGGAGCATTTATTACTTCATTAACAACTGTAGTTATTATTTTTTTTTTATATCGTCACCTGAAAGCGATATTTGCGCATGTTTTGCAGAGGAACAGGTGATACTTGTTTCTCACGGTTGCCCTTTCCTAATGATTTTCATCACAAAGAAAACCCTCCCTCCCACATATTTCAACTGCCCTCGAAGAAATGAATTTTTATACTGTTTGGGTTTACATCGCATTTAAACTAGTTGTAAATAAATGTTTCTAAATGTGTGCTGTTTGTAGCAAACTCCTGTTAACATATTGGCGCTTGTGGTATCTTTTTCTAACGCAAAATATAAGTGACAGGTAACGCAGCGGCGGTGAAATGATGAAGAAAGTTAAACTTAATAAATGGATCTGTGAATATCCATCTATCCCTGTGAATATGATGTAGAAAACTGATGGAAACGCCGTCACTGTGGAGCCGTTCACACCTGAAGCGTTTTAACTTTTTCTGTTATTTCCTGATGAACTTTGTTTTCAGTGCATGTATATATGAAGGTGGTTTTTTTTTCTTGTTTTTTTTTTGTCATAAAAGAGTCGAACAAGGTGAAAATTTGTCCATTTTCTAGTTTTCTTTCAAAGTAAGACTTGGTAAATATTAACTGTCCAAAATACGGTGTTCTGTAAGCATTATTACACATAATAATAAATGACTTTAAAATCAACTTGTGTTCTGTGTTTACTGTGTTAGAATATGTGCGCTGATAAAGTCTTTACACACACACTCACCTAAAGTAACGTGAACATGCAAGATTTTAGATGTCACATTTACCAGTCATTATCGTGTGTGTGTGTGTGTGTGTGTGTGTGTGTGTGTGTGTGTGTGTGTGTGTGTGTGTGTGTTCGCGTGATTAAATGATGCATGAGGGTCTAGATGAGATGAAAACAAAGGGTCTAATGTTAAAATGAAACCTCGCGCCCTCCCCCTCCTCATTATCATCATCATCTGTGTTTCATGTAAAAAGATTTATTACGATTTTATATTTGAATATATTAAATATATGTTTATATCTAGAAGAATCTTTGCAAATACTAACGACTTAAGTCAACAGAATTAGAAGGATGCTGCTTTTTCTCTTTTAATCCTTCAGAATAAATTCCTTTTCGCTGACGCAGGCTGCATAAAATCGTCATTTGGAGGTTTATTTTTTCTTTTTCACGGCTGCGAAGAGAGCGTCAATATCTCATTCAAAACTGCAACCCTGAGCGTGCGCTTCATCCATTATCATTTACCAATAAGTGATCACGTTTACTCGGTGATTAAACAGGGTTTGAGAAGCGAGTGTAAAGTGCAGGTTGCTGAAAATGTTGCTGTATTTTTCTTCCATCCTGTTGCTCCTGCAGATCGGTGTCGTGGACGTTTGCAGGCCGTCGGGTCCAGCATTCACAGCACGTCCATGGCTGCAGACATTTTTTTTAATCATTTTCTAATAAAATATGAATTTATGAATCTTGACAAGCCACATGCTGGAAATTCAGCTGCTCGGGAGGAGCTATTTCTCTCCCACACCGACCTTAATCAGTGCAGCACAGAGAATCTGCCGCTTCTGCTACTTTGGCTCATTCTGTTTATTTTCTACCGCATGCATGGTCATTTTAAGGTCAGAGCAATGTCCTCTGACCCTTGACCCTCTTGTTATTGGCTGCTTGTTATATTGGGGATTCAGGATTTGCTGAAGCCATATATGTCTTTCAGGAAACTTCAGCTAAACGCTTGCATTCTAAACAGACTCAGCATTGGATTTAGATTAAAAACTCTTTCTCCATCCACCGTATCTAAAGTAGGCCTAACTTTGATAAGAGCTGCAGTTAAATACTGAAACGCGAGTATCTCTCAATATATTTATTGCCTTTATTGTAATGGGGAAATCCACCATTTCTTATCCTAATTCCTTCTGAGAGCATCAGCTAAATGGCTGAAATGTAAATGTTTTGGCTGCAGTGCTGCTGATCCTGCTGCCGCTCTCAGTGTGAGGAAAGTGACCCTCGGAGCATCAACTAAATGCCTAAAATGGAAATAGGCTTATTACCTGTGATCAAAAGATTTGAAGCTTGAATAAATCAGATAGATGACTTTTTTTTTTTTTTCCATCAGATCTCATTAGGCATTAGTCAGAAATACGAGGCTTTCCCAGTTTTGTTATGGCTCTGTGTGGCTGAATTCAAAACCCAGTGTTGACAAACCCACACCCTGAACATCCCACTGGGTGTCAGTTTCCCTTCTAGGCCCGCTGCGTAAAAGTTGGGTGTCAGCCCGCCTTCTCGGGTTTTCCAGCCACAGAAGGTGAACTTTCACCCCGACCTCCGAGAGGACCTTTTATTTTCGTTCTGTAGCCGTTGACCATTTTTACCTCCAGCTACTTGCCATCCATACACGCATCCCTCCGTGCTTGCTGTGCGCGGGGCGGATCGATAGGGCAGCATCTGCTCCAGGAAGCCCGCGGTCCCACACCGCGCACCGCTTCGCTGTTTCCAAACGCCAAAACTGCTCATCTCTGAAAATTAAACTGACAGACAGATATGATTAGTATGCGCTCTGCCTCCCTGCTTCTGTCTGTCTCTGTTTCTCTCTGAGACCGATTCGCGCGCGAACGTGCACGCACAGGTCTTGCCACACAAACTGGATGTAATTTGCGCATATTGTATGCGCATGCAGGCGCTCTCATGTAAACACACAAGCAACACAAGCTCCAGCATAAGTGCACACAGTCCTGTATGCACACATACACTAGCGCGCTCGCACAAAAATATTATACCCCGAAAAGTAGAAAACCAGGCAGTGTAAGCACACGTTAATTTTACACGAAATAGCTGCCATGTGAACACTTTTGCACTTGCGTACACATGAACGCGCTCCCAGTAGTCCGGGCCTGCATTATATGTGTCTGCATGGTGCTGCGACAGCAGCAGGTCGTGGGTCTTCTGGAAAAAAAAAGGGTCGCATTGATCTTCTTTCTGGACTTTCCAGACTGAAGTGTTGGCAGTGTGAGTGAATAGAGCCGCGTGCTGAGTGCTGATTAAGAGCTGGGCTAAACATGAGAGCCACTTGACACCATTTTCCCCCCTAAAAGGTGGGTTTTGCATTAAACCAACGCAAGGAATTAAGAAGAAAAACACGTATACTAATCTATGTACATTAATAGTTTATAAAACTATATATAAACTTTGGCCAAGTGGAAATATTGCGCACAATAAAGTGTAAAATGATAGACAGTTCTGCTTTATAACACACACACACACACACACACACACACACACACACACACACACACACACACACACACACACACACACACACACACACATATATTCACACTTTGTTGTGCGCAATATTTCCACCAGTGTATATATATAGTTTTATAAATTTTACCCCCTTAATAAGTTAGTTAGGTGAGTCACATAACATATTCTGCCCCAGGGCCTTCTTCTGCACATATATTAGAAGTTAGGAGAAAATAGTAAGACTTGTTAGGAAAGCATGGCATTAATAAATAAAAATAACAATAATAATTAAAAAAAACGAAAAGCTGTTGTGTTGGCTGGCTCCATGTCTTTCTGTATTCCTGATGTATTATTTCACAGCGACAAAAGGAGCAGCAGCATTACTCGTTACGTAAAAAGGACAAAATGACATTAGCCACAGCCAGCAAAACCCATTGATCAGACACGATAAACAGGCGAGCGCAGCAGAATGACCAGGATGTGCGCACATAATTCATAAGTTGTACTTGCAATCAGTTGAAGAAGGCTTAACCTGTGGGGTTATGAGAAAGAGAGCATCTCCACCTCCACGCCTCTCCCGCCTCGTCACCCCCTCCCCTCCTCCCCCCGGAGAGAAAGGGTTAATTGGAGTAGGAATTTCATCGCACATCTGTCAGATTTTTAAGGCCGTGACGCACTGAAAGCAGAGAGTCAATGTGAGCAAGGGGGAGGAGGAGGAGGAGGAGAAGGAGAAAGAGTTGGTGGTGAGATCGATGAAGTGGCAGGCAGAGGGAAGAGGAGGAGGAGGAGGAAAATCTCACGAGATAATGAAAGAACAAGAGGAGAGCTGCTAGTGTAGAGCAAAAAACGAGGCTAGAACGGGACATTTTTTTGGAGTGAAAACCAAAGACTAAAAAGAAAGAAAAAACAAAGGAACGAAAAGACCGAGAGAGATTCGCCTGTAACCGCAGATGGTTTTTGTTGTCGGGTTTTGGTGAATGTTGCACCCCGGGGCGCAGCGGACCAATTGTGCGAATCTGCAGGGCTGCTCGGTGACAGAGTCGGAGAGATGCACAGGACGGACGAGAGTCGCGGACGGGCTCTGAGAAGTGGATAATACAGGTAGGATTTTGCACGTTTTGTAAAACCTGTACGTGGCGGTGATATATTGTCCGATTCGGCGTCACGTTTGGTAGTTAGTTAACGCGTCCTACATGTGGAGTAAATATGCGAAAGAACTGGTCATTTACAACGCTTCACATGCGCGCTGCGGGCTGCTTCTGTATTCATAACTTTGGATAACAGAGAAAAATCGTATATTCCAGGATGAGATTAAGTCTAAGTGAATAAAACATGGGTATCGGCGTTTTCTGGCGCGTTCCGACGGATGTGTGAGGCAGAAATACAAAAGTGCTTTTTTTTTGTTGCTGTTCTTGTTTGGGGTACATTTTATTTTTGATGCTTTTTAATCTCTGTAAGGACTGAAGTTTAAATACAGGGAATAACAGCGCCTGTCTTGTCTCACGCAGGCACAAAAGCGAGGCTTTTGCCGAGGAACCCAGCTGAGCACCAAAGAGACAAGCAGAGCGCTGATGCACAAGCGAGAATAAAATCACAGCTAGAGCTCCTAATGCTGTTGCAATCTCGTTTTCTGGGAGTTTGAAGGAGTTTGAAGACAGTACTTAACGTTATCAGATAATTAATTAGACACCCTATAAGCCCGGAAATCAATTAATTCACAAATCAATAAATCCATAGTCTGGTGTAACAAGAGACCTTACAGACTGTTTGCCCAGTTGTCGAAAAACAATAACAAGAGGAGACCAACCACTCATAGAGGCAAGAAATACAACTTTATCTGCTGAAATTAATGATGGATGGGGGTCTAGGGGAGATGTCCCTCCACAGCCACTCGGATCTGGCTCACAGCCAGGATGGCAGGGCCATGCTGCACTCCCGGGACCTTTCAGCTGCTTTCCCCAGGCCTTCCCTTGGGGGCTCCTCCATGTCTCTGGAACCCGAGCCCCGTCCACCAGGCTTTGACCACTCCATGTCAGCACTGGGCTACAGTGGCGATTCCCCATCCAGCTCTGGCAGTACTTACACCACGTTGACACCCCTGCAGCCCTTTGATGACAAGTTCCACCACCACCACCATCACCATCATCCCTGTCTCCCTGTCAGCAATGTTATTGGCAGCTTTACCCTCATGCGTGAAGATCGAGGCCTCAGCACCAACTTCTACAATCCTTATGGCAAGGAACTGGCCATGTCCCAAAGCCTGTCACCTCCATCCACAGGATCAGGCCTGGGTTCCTCCATGCATGGCTATGGCAGTCTGGGCAACAGCCCTAATGGCAACGGCAGCCAGATGCTCCCTGGTGGCTATGATGTCCATGGAGGGAGCCTTTTCTGCCGAACATCGGATTTTGGCCGAGAGATGTCACCACCAGGCTTAGGAGGAGGTGATGTTTCAGTGGGGCATCAGCTAAATAAAATGGAGACTCACCAGCATGCCCCAGGCCATCACCCACACATCTATACACAGCACTACCAGCCCCACCATCACCCGAGCCAGCAAGCCACCAAGATGGGTGACCACCTGCACTCATCGTCTGCCTCATCCTCACCCAGTGAGGGCATGCTGCCGGGCTCACAGGGCAGTGGAGGCAGCACTGGAGAGGAGATCAACACCAGGGATGTGGCCCAAAGGATCATCACTGAGCTGAAGCGGTACAGCATCCCCCAGGCCATCTTCGCCGAGAGGGTTCTGTGTAGGTCACAGGGCACACTGTCTGACCTCCTGAGGAACCCTAAGCCCTGGGGCAAGCTCAAGTCTGGCCGTGAGACCTTTAAAAGGATGTCCCGCTGGCTCCAGGAACCTGAGTTTCAAAGAATGGCCTCGCTCAGGCTTGAGGGTAAGATCTGGCTTTACTCTGTGTTTTCTTCACACATACACACGTGTGTTCACACACACACACACACACACACACACACACACACACACACACACACACACACACACACACACATACACACACACACACACACACACACACCAAGACCACAACAACAGACTCGCTCACTCCTCTTGTTTTCCCCCAAACGCCTCCCTTCTCCGTGTCTTTCAAAAAAAAATCTTCTCTCCAGCAATCAGTATGCAGCTCAGGTTGATACATGAGTAAAAGCAAACGCATCATACTGATGTTTCCCTTCTTCACACCACTGTGGATGTACAACTGGTGTGTCTATAGTCTCATCAGCCCAGGTAATAAGAACTTAGCAGCACATTAAGGACAGTCTGATCAAGAACAGGCCATATGTGCTGTTCCTTTGTTTACTTTGCTCCCAAACAGCTCCTATTGATTTGTACAGTAGCTACAATAAAAAAAAAAAAAAAGCCACAGACATTTGCCCTCCTCTTAAATGAACCATGAAGATCAGTGTGAGCAGCGTTTGGCAATTTAATCGCTTTTGAGCCCACAAAATAATTTGCGCAGATATGCGATTCTGAAGCGATTGATTAATTTGAGCAGTGATTTATATCTGCTCAGCGCCTCAGTCAAGTTGAGTTGGCAAGGTAACTGATGCAAATTAGACTTGAGCTTTTGCCAGACACCTTTTATCAGCGTTGTCACTGAGGCAATTACTGCGAGGCTAAATACAAATGTTGTTCAGCTGTAAGGCAGCTCCTTCCAGGTCTGTGAGGTTTCTCACATGTGGAACAGTCACTGCTCAACTGAGGTGCGTGTAGTCATTAGTCATCAAAACAATTATTTGACAGCTGTTTGTCAAATAATTAATTGTAAAGTTAGTAGTTAATAGAATTCAGTTATTAAGTAAAATGTTCAAAAATTAGCTTTTTCCAATGCAATATATTTTGGGTTGTGATGAGAGAAAACATGCAATTGAAGGACAGCAGTGTGGGCTCAGAGAAAATCACCTTTCTCCCTTTGTCACTATTTTCTGCCATTCTAAAAATGTATTTGTTTAATTATATAAATATCATAATAATCATTTTAATTTAATAATTTCTTGCAGGCCTATTACTATTCATACAGCTTTCATGGCACATTTTGGTTTTGAAAGGCGCGTTGTAATCTGCTGCGTGACATTTAATATTCTTTAGAGATGTGAACTGAAGACACGACAGCACGCCGTACAGTGCCGTGTTACAGTGTTGTCCCTCCGCAGGGACCGAGGGCCCATCTGATACACGCAGCACAAAAAGAGATCCAAGTGAACACGGTAATATGAGATGAGCATAGACGAGTGTGTATCTGCAAGTGGGCTGCTCACTGCGGGGGTCTGTGAGCTGTACGTGCGTGTGAGCCTCCCCACTTGATCACTGCTTTTTTCATTTCTGTTGGCAGCTCGACTGATTAAGCCCAACAACACAATAGGGTTCATAGTTAATGATTGTGCGCTCTTGCAATCCCTTCACAATTATTGATCTTTGATTGTTCAACTCCGAGAGCACATGTGTACATCCTCCATTCAGCAAAACGTTACAGCAATCACAACCAAACCTCTTTTCCAAAGATGAGTTTTCTTGGGGTTTATTCTGTAATTTGACCCAAATGCTGTTTGATTAATCTTATCCTGCAGCGTGTGAATGCTTTGTATGCAAAACACCTTTTATCTCTCCCACAAAAAAGCAGATCTTCATCGTGATAAATCAGCCCTTTGTTCTTTTGGACACATTTAATCATCGTTCTTTCTTTATGTGCAGCATCCTTGTTTTTCTTCATCGTCACAAACACAAACATTATTTTTAACGAGTCAGACCGCCAAGTCCGAGCAGCCGATCAATCAGACTCATAAAAAATTAAAGTCCCTACACAGAGCAGTGTACTAATGTTTGACAATGCTCCTCACTCTCTCTCTCTCTCTCTCTGCTTTCGCACTCTCTGAAATTGCATATTTAGTTCTTGGCAAAGCCACAATTTGGACAGCTCGGCACTTTTCTACATAACCTACTTTCCGAAGGGGGTTGTTTTTTTTTTTTCCCTCTGGCCAACCCCCTTTTGTTTAATTACAAGCCTCTATTGATTTCCATGGGAAAGAGCAGCACGCTTTGCCCACACACACCTCGGCCGCATCGGCAAATCGAGACTGGAATTAGAATGCGCAGTGCCCTGTGCTCCCCAGTCTGAAGATAGCTCAAGTGCTCTCTGCTTCACGCCTCAAGTTTTAAGATGATCCTCCTTAATGCAGCACTCGCTTAAACACATAGAAGGCCCTTTAGTGTCAGCCAGAAGCACTATGTTATTTCCATAACTGTCTCTTCTATAGAGGGCTGCAGAGCTCGCTCCAAAGCTTGGCGCACAGTAATTATGGAATGTAGCTGCTGCCATTTTGTATTTTCATATGAGTGTCTTTTTGCAGAAACCTTTTGCTAAAATTGCTGTGATCCCTCAGATTTATCTGCGGTATCTTGCTTGTGTGTGTGTGTGTGTGTGTGTGTGTATGCTCTATGGATTACTGCACTGTATATGAGATGCATCTCCAGCCCAACCTCAGGCTGTGGAGGAGGCAATCAGGATTTAGTCAGAGAAGAAGGCAGGATAAAGACCACACAGCCTAGCTCTGACACTTAAAGTCAAGGAGGGGGATCAGAGACTATAACTTTAAAGATGATGGCCGAAGCCCTTGACTAAAGGTCTAAATGAATAAGAAAGGTCAATGCGGTTTACGTGTCAGCTCCAGTGCCTGCACCACCCCCACAGTAATGAAAGCCACAAAGCCTTGTCCACCTCTCGCTGCGTACAGTTCACATTTTGCTAGTGAGGCTCAAAGGTCAAACCCGATGCCATTTGCATATCAGGAATTGCAAACAGGCCGGCGTGACCTTAGCTGTGCAACATCAAACAAACAGTGTTGCTGTTTTTGTTGTTTTGTTTTTTTTTTTTATCTGACTCTAGCAGCTCCCCCCACTCTGGCGCGGAAGGGGTTAACCAGCCTCTGTGGGTCGAGGAGTCTGAGCTGCACAGATTTAATCAATAATTTCTATCAGCCCCTGGCCCAAGAAATCAGCAGGGGGTGGGCTGGGGCTGGGTGGGGTGGGGGGGTGGAGGGAGAGGACAGGGAGGGGAGTGGTGGTGGTGGTGGTGGTGGGGTGGTGATGGGGGGGGGTTGAGACGCCGGGGGGTAGGGAAAGGGCTTTCGATCACGTTTCAGCAACACGAGACAGGGGCATACATCATGATTAGGGGCTGTTCCCACGATCATAAGAAGCCTATAGGGGAATATTTATGTCTCCAAGAGTAGCCCCAGCACTGGGGATTTATAGCATGGTAATTGTGAGCCTTTTACACATGATTACAGTATAAGGAAGCATTTACTTAATGGTCGGTGTTATGATCGTCAGTGAGGGAGAGAGCTGAGGATAGGATGGAGGCAAGGAGGAGGAGAGCGGCAGGACACGGCAACTCCTTCAACAAGCCATAAATCCCCACTACAAGCAAGCAGGCAAGCACTATCATGTCATTCCCTTCATTACTGCATGAGCTCTGAGTGCACCACTGTATATACATTCCATAGCTGAAGCCCACATCCCAACACCCAACCCCGAAATATTGATGGTGGTGATGGTGTAACACCTGTGAAAAATGCAGCATTTAAAAAAAAAAAAAAAAAAAAAAAAAATATATATATATATATATATATATATATTTTTTTTTTTTTTTTTAAATAAATTTCACTCGTGGCGATATTGACATGTTGTTGACATCTCGGCCTGTTCAGATTTTAATGAGACGTGGTTCGATAACTCTCAGAAATGCAAACGAGCTCTGGATGCCTAAAAGCTAACAGGCCTCTGTAATCTCAAGTTGACAAGAGTGCATCCCCGAGTCAAAACATTTCCTTCAGATAATGATTTTAGAGGAGAATGTTCACAGGGAATTCATGGGGAGATTTATTCTTGTCCAGTTGAGTACTTAAGTTTCAGAAACCCGGCTGGATGTTAGAGCAATCAAAGCCGGGCGGTGCAGAGTACACACACACACACACACACACACACACACACACACACACACACACACACACACACACACACACACAACCTTTAGACCCGGGTCTAATTCTGCTGTTGCGATGGCACTCTGTGGAAAAGATGGTGGTGAGGTCACACTTATTCCACAAGCGCTCTGCTAATGAGAGAAATTTGCTGCTGTGCGTTTGAAGAGTGAAAAGACAGCCATACAGTTAACATCCACAGCACCCCTCACTATGTGAGTTGTTTCTCAATGGGAAACTATGAGCCAATCAATTGGACGTGTCAGTGCTGTTGTGAGAGCGAAAGGCAGCATCTGTGTTTTATATAATGTATGTTTGTAGCATGTGTGAGTTGGATTGTGTCTCTATGTGTTAGGGTTTAAAATATTGGATTTAAAGGTTATTGCTAGCAGAAATTTCCATATATTCAAATCATTTTTTGTCAGTAACAGAGCTTTATACACTTTTTCTGTGTTTTCTTAATACAAAAAAAAAAAAATCTGCCAGTGCAGCAGGATTATTTCAACCAGCATCAACATGAGTGCAGCTGGTTCTCCTTTTGCTTGAAAAATGGCCCATCTTAAATCTTAAAATAAAAGAAAATAAAGACTTACTTATTTCTTGTATTTCTGTAAAGTAAAAAAAAATAGACATTTGTTACATTCAGGGCTGTTTTGATTGGTGTAATTCTAAAAAAAAGCCCAAAAATCTGTCATAACCTCAAGATTTTACCCTTCTGAATCTGGAAAAGATGTCTAACACCATACCTATTACAAGAGTTAAAAAAAAAAACAAGAAAAAAGCCTGAAATAGGCACTAATCCATCCATCCCTCCTCTTTTGTGTGTGTGTGTGTGTGCATCTGTGTCTTGGTGTTTTGTGTGCACATACACCAGTGTGCTTACACTTAGAAATGCATTTGATACCATCAGCAAAACAGTCTCCCAGCAACCACACAGTGCTGATTGAAACCTCTTAAAAGTGTGCATTTAGGTAATTGCACGACTCCCCCAAATATGTTTTAGTCCACTTAAGGCTTCTAAACGCCCTGGGCAATGCTGACTCTGCTTGTTTCACTCACCCCTGACGTAACCTGCCTTTAATAGAAAATAAATTAGTTCCCCCTAAAGTGATTATTACTCACTCACTGCCGCCACATGTAAATGACTTTTATGAGAAACTAATGATGTTGAAGTGTCCACTAAGGGAAAGGAAAGAGAGGAAGTGGAGGGAGATGGGTAGAGAAAGAGAGCAGGATGGAGGGAGGGAAGGGAGGATAAGTTGGCTCGGTACACAAAGGCAGAGGTTGGTGTTGTGTTTCCTGTAAATACAGAATTACAGCGTGTTAGAGGTGAAAGGTTCAGCGATGGATATGCAGAGGAACATGCAGCCTGAATTCAAAATGCTCGTCTGATTCTCAAAATGGATCTGAGCTCAGCCCACACGCGTCAGGCTATTTTTCTCTCTCACTATACAAAACTGTTCGTTGCAGGCTTTTTTCAAAATAAATTTCAGACTTTTTCATGAGAAAATATTGATTATATAATTGGACGGGCTGCCGCGGCTACAGTGGTGTTTAACCCAGACCCTGAGATTTTATTTTTGTGGTTGGTGAACGCAAGACTTAGATTAAAAACAGAAATTACCAAAAGACTGAACTGTTGCTCCTTAGACAGTTTGGATATGGAAAACTTTGATACTGAACAAATGTTGCTAAATGTTGTTATCCTCTGAGGACTGAGGATGCAGAAATATACGCATATCAATTGAGGGAGATTCTAAGAGGGACAAAAATGTGGCATTTTATGTGATAAAGTATATTTAATATGTCTCACAAATTTGTAAGATAATTATTCTTGTTTGCAATAACCGTTTTGTGTTTAAATTTGGTTATTCTTTGGATGATGTCATCATTATCAGTGCAACACCAGATTTAGTGTTTTGTCTGGAGGCCATATCTGGGTAAACCTATAGACTGTTTTCCAAAACGTAATTAAAGAGAAGAATGAAAACCATCATGGAAAACTTCAGGGCTTTGGTCTGGATGTAGTTACATGTTTTTTTTCTCCCTGGCTGCTTACAGCACCTCACTGGTAATAAGATGTGATAGGTTGAACATCTTGATTCCTTTACTGCACAATGAAACAAGTTGCTGATTCATCTCTTTTAACTAATCAAAGTTGCTTAGCTAATCTGTTTTCTTTCAACAAATCCACTTTCCCTCAGCTTAATCCATTTGTCCTAGTTAGCCAGCCAGTCTGTTAGCTAACCTGCTTCCCCTTTTCTTTTTTTAATTTATCTTTTATCCATCTGCCTGCAGCCTGCAAGCGTAAGGAGCAGGAGCAGAACAAGCTGGAGCGCAACCAGGGCCCGAAGCGCACTAGGCTGGTGTTCACAGACCTGCAGCGGCGTACGCTTATGGCCATCTTCAGGGAGAACCACCGCCCAACCAAAGAGCTGCAGGTCACCATCGCCCAGCAGCTGGGCTTAGAGCTCTCAACTGTCAGCAACTTCTTCATGAATGCCCGCCGACGCAACCTCAACAAGTGGGCAGATGAGGGCCGTCCTTCTTCCACCGGTTCCTCGGGCTCCAGCATTTCCTCCTCCGCAGTGTCCTGCAGCACGGCATGATGATAGACCGTCGCGGAGGTGTGGTGGGTAGGGCGCTGAGGGAGCAAGGGGGCACATAGACTGGTCTAGGCAGAGATCAGCCGTAATAAATGTCCTCCTCGTTATCAGAAGGAGGGATGGAGCCAGCTATTATAGATGAGTTTATGAAGATGAAGCATTTTTTTCCCAAACCAAAGTTGATTGTTCCCTTGAAAAGGAAGGGGCAATGCCTAGAATGATATGATTGCAAGATGTGAGGTCTTGCTTGTATAGTCAAGGGTGCAAAGATGATTTGACTCAAAGAAGAGTCACACCCTTACATAGATACCATCTCATTGCATTATTTTGATTATGTAGATTAGAAATATTGAGGGTATTACAAATCAGGAGGAAGCATATTTTGGTGTACCTTCAAATCTATTCTCATCTCTCCAAACGTGAAGAATCAAGAGGTGCCGTTTGCTCACATCTGGAGAGCTTCATTGTGTAACTTCTTAATCAAGTGATCACCATCATCCAAAGACATTAATCCTCCCCCAATGTTCTTATAGCCCTTTTTTTCCCCTCCAGAATCAAGACGAAATTGGAGGAAGAGGCACTTTTTTTAAATTCTAATTTTTTTCTTGGAGAACTGAATTCCCTTTTCTTAGCATGTGTTTCCATGGTAATGGTTCCCAGGACCGTATGGCGTTGTTCCAAGTTCGGAGCCTGGAATAATCAGGAGGGTTCTGTAGCGTCTGTGACTCCCAATTGTCAATCATTTGCCATCAACAGGAGCCTCTTCTGTATTGTGTCAAGATGGTCCTACCTTGAATGAATCAGAGTTTTCAAGGGGGAACCGCAGCGCATCTCACCGTATGCCAGGACAGAATCAATAAACACGAGCAGGATGCAGAAACAGACTTGTTGGTGCAGCCGTCTAGCTTTAAGACTCTCGCTGAGCTTCCAAATGAAAGCTCCATAGCCATTTTTTTGGACTCAAAATCAAGCCAAAAATTATAAAAAAAAAACAAAAAACCAAAAAAACCAAAAACAACATTTGAACACAAAGGCTCCCTGGAGAAGAGGTACACCAGACACAATGTATAGTGACATTGTAGTATTTTTTTCCACTCATTTCCAAACAACTGTATACTCCTCCATTACAAAAATCTTTTTTTACAGATGTCTAGAAAATGGAGGAATGTGATTCTTTCCAACCTTTTTGTACAGATTTCAAGCACATCGCTCTATTTATAGAAACACGTTGGAAGTGTGGGGCAGTTTGTTTCAGCCCTGCTGACGTACAAGGTCATTTTTTTGGTCCACAAAGGAATGGCTTTAACCATGCCTCCTTATAGCCAATAGACGAATCAAACCAAGAACTTTTCAAATGCAATTAATGATCTGATCAACATATTTATTACGGCATTTGTGTATTTATTGATTTCCCTTTTTCCTTTCCTTTATTTATTTGGTTGTTTATTTATGCTATCTATATACTGTAAGTATTTATTTAACGATGCTCTGTATGTCTGTGTGAAACTGAAGACTTTTTGTGATGGGCACTTTTAGCTGTAGAATCCCATCGTAATACCAAAGATTAACATTGCCTCCCTGAATGTACGGCCTGAAACCCTAAACCCAGTACCCGATTCAACCCGACCCAGCCTGACCCAGTGATGTTACGTATCTCTCTCTATCTTTAAGGCCTGGCCGTTTTTGTTTTCTTTGTTTTTTGTAGAATTTTGGGGAATTCTTTACTCTTGCAAATGTCTCTGCTGTCAGCTCTTAAATGCCAAGGCCAAAGCTTGTTTGAATGTTGTGATAATATTTATAATTAATATTACTATGAATAATGACAATAATAATAATAACAAAGACAATGTGGCATCCCATAGGTTCACAAGTTGCTTGTAAAGTTGTGTTCAGACCAGTGCCATCTGGCAGTGTGTGTAAAGTGTCTGGGGACCCACTTAAAGCGCTGTCTAATGTTGCGCGTGAATCCTTTGGGGTCACATGCAAACATGCGTACCGTGCATACCCATCTCCCTCACCTAACCCCTTCCCCAGTGCAGATACTACTGTCTATGTCCTTCTCAGTGTGATCTCACCATCCACCACATGCCAAGGCTTCTGCTAGTTGTCTCAGTTCCAAGGGATTTAGTAGGATTCACTCCCAACTCCTATCGTGTTTTCCTCCTCTTAGAGGATGTTTTTCTCTTGGTTCTTAAGGTCTCAAGGTTTGTTTGTGTTTTATGTGGTTCTTAAGGTGTGTTCCTCATCTTCTGGGAAATTGGGTTTATGTACCCCTGGTTCTGAAAGTCTTAGGGATGGGTTCCGTCCCATCCAATAGTTTGTCCCTGGTTTTATGGTCATCTTCACGTTTGTTTCTCATCTTTTGGGGATCTTTAATTTCTTTACAAGGTCCTTTAGGTTTTTGAGTTTTGTCGCCGGCCTCCTAAAGTTCAGTCTTTATAAGTCTTTGATTTTCTTGTGAGGCTTGTGGGGTTTGTCATTAGCCGTGTAAGAGGTTCACTGATCTTTTCTAATCATTCAGAGTTTTGGAGTTTCTTCTAGGTCCTCCTTCCTTGCTTGGATTTTCCAATGGTCTGAATGGTGGATGCCTAAATCTGGAGAAGTCACCCAAGATTTAATTCTCTGACTGCTGTCTAAATGCTGCCCAAGAGTGGGAAAACTAGATTGGCCGTTTTCAACATTGACTCTTTCTCTGCCTCGTTTTCTCTCCCTTTCTCTGTCTTTAACATTGTAAGGGGCGGATTGCCGGGGCCCCCTTCACAGCGTGCACTTGAAAGACGGGTGGTCATGAAAGAGGCCATTGACTTTTTCGTGGACTTCAAAGGGGAGGCTTTTTTCATCCCGTCTCCTCTCTGGGTATCTGGTCTGGGGTCTGCTCTTGGCCAGACCTGTGGGCTTTAGGGGGCATTCAGAAGAGTGGGGGGGAGATCAGAGAGGAGGCTGAATCATCCAGAATGGGGATGGTGGTAGCAGTGTGTGTGGAGAGGTAGGAGGGGGGGTTGTTTGAGGAACAGGAGGTGTTGGAGTAGTGGGGCATAGAACTGAATTAAACTTTAATGAGCAACAATTGTAAGCATGCTGAGAGCTAAGGGGGGTGGTGGTGCTGCTGGGGGGGGTGGTGGGGTGCAGTTGAGTCTGTACAGGGATGAAAAAAATTAAAAATGAAAGAGCTTGAAGGCTTTTCTGCTGATCTCTGCCCACCGCTGTCATTGTATCAAAGCTGAGGTGACACCTTTCAGGTTTTTCTTTGTCTCTCTGACTGAGAGTCTAAAATGGAGACAGCGCTTTTTGTATCGAGCCACCCTCTGCTCCGTGTCAAGCAGGGAAGCTCTTCCCTTTCTGTACAGAGAGGGTAGGCGGGAGGGAGGAGTGAATCCAGTTGGCTGTTGCAGGTGATTGCCATTTTAGCCTGCGGCACCCCCTAGTGACTTTTCTAGAAACTTGACCCTGAGACAAGCCTGGCAGCCGAGGCCATTGCAGAGCAATTCTGAGGAGCGCGTTAAAAATGAAATAGCAGAACTGAAAGCTAATATATTCTTAAAACATTAAAAAGACCAAAAAACTACTGTTTTTGATAATGTTTGAAACCAAAAACCAACAACAACAAAAAAAAAAACAATAACCAAAGATTGATGGGTAACTGCTGAATCATTATGTATCGTAGGTAGTTTTAGCAGTTCCCTATCAGAGCTACCGTAGCACTCAGAGGATTCAAAAAAGCACCAGTGGGGTTCCGCGTGCTGATTATTTATGTTGCATAAAACAGTATTATGTTGAGCTGGAACTGAGAAACTGACATGAAGCAGCGTCTTCAGATGAAAGTCTTTTGACTCCCCAGTGTCTCCCCGTTTGTCCCCGTCTTCTCCCGTGTGCGTACATGAAGACTTTACCCATCTACCTCAACTGTGTGAGATGTTGTGTGGCAAAGATGTTCCTTAACCAAAGAATCCATTCTGTCAGGGTGTCTGTCTATGTATCTATCTTGTCTGTTCATCCGTCTCTTCTTCATGCCTTTTACTTCAAACCAAATGTGCTGGAATCAATCCGTAAAGGGGCAGAATGAGGCCCCTGTCCAGCCGAAGCTGAAGTCGAGTATGCTAGTGTCCCATTGATCCATGTTCTGTATATAAATGAAATCATTCTCAAGACCAAAAAAAGAAGGAGGTGACAATCCAAGCAAGGAGGATCTTGCTGTAATCAACGTTGCCTGTTCCTTGTTTTCCAAAAACTAGAATTATGCGAATAACTGTAATACAAAAAACCCCCCAAAAATCAAGCACTCATCCCAAAATAAAGAAGGTCAGAGGAGACAGAAGCTATTTTTCCACATTTGTAAGCCGCCCCTCCCACCTGTTTTTTTTTTTTCTCAAAATGTTTAGTGTAGTTGAAATACTGTTCAATCCCACTGTTGTAAGTAGGAATTAATAAGATCCATACAAAAAGCTTTAAACGGGGAAGAGCTGAGGTAAACATTTGACTGAGTCTGAGTTTCCTCAGCTTGGACTCGACCCACCATGCTTTATTGTGCCATTCTTGTCCATGTGTTAGACTTACTAATGAATGTGGCTAACCTACCAAAGGCTTAAAAAAAGATATACAAAACTTTAAACGTCAATCATGGTGGGACATTTTGTATCAACAACTAAAGAAAATCCCTTTGAATACCTCATGTGAAAATTGTTTGTTGTGATGTTGCACTAAAAAAAAAATAAAAATGACTCATTTGTAACCCAACACTGCAGTCTGTTGACTTTATTCTGACCTTGTTGTTGGTGTTAGCAGGAAAGATCTCCGGGTTTTTAAAGGCCAACACCAAATCCAATACGTCTCAGAAATGCTGTTTAAAGTGTGCTCTGGAATGGGATTTTTTTCTTTTCTTTTTTTTGTCCAACAGAAGCCCCAAAAAAAGTCACCCTTATAAAACCAAGGCTTCTTTTTTAAATGTAATTTTTGTATAGCAAAAATGCAGTATAGTAATTGTGCATATACATTTGTATATATATGCTGCTCAAAGAAAAAATGAAAGCAATACTTTCAAAACACATCAGATAAGAAAAAACTCATGTTGGATATCTATACTGATATTGTCATGGCCGGGGAGGAAACAGGCGAGGAATGGCTGACACGAAGGACTCCAGAAGTCAGCGTAACTTAAAAGGGATTTATTTAAGCAGGGGAAAAACAAATACAAAATCTTGGAAGGGAGACGACGGGCAAACACAGGGAACACACGGGCACACAACATCAACGACACGACAAGGAACACATGGAAACTGAGGGCTTAAATACACACTGGGTAATCAGGGCAAGAGGAAACAGCAGGGAACAACAGGTGAGGCAAATGAAACTAATTACACAGGGGAAGCAAAGCTGAACACAAAGCACAGGAAAACCAGACTGTCAAAATAAACAGGAAGTGACAAACCAAGGAACATACTGACTAAACAACAGGCACAGACTCAGGACAGAGACGCAGACATATCACAACACTAGGAAACACAAGACATCAACCTACTGGGAGGACACACTCAGGAAATAAACTAACACAAAACGCTGGGCCAACGGCCCAGGACATGACAGATATGGACTGATGTAAATGACAGAGGGCTGTATTCAAAGACACCCCAAAAATCAAAGTGAAAAAATGACGCGGCAGGCTAGTCCGTTTTACTGATATTTCACTGCAGCAACTCGAAATAGTACTCAGTAGTTTGTATGTGTCAGATGGATTAAAACATGATGTTCCAAAGGTGTTCTACTGGATCAGTTTCTTCATCCAACCACCCGCATACTCTCACCACATGAGGCCGGGCATTGTCGTGCACCAGGAGGAACCCAGGACCCACTGCACCAGTGTAGAGTCTGACAGTGTAGGGTCTGACAAGGATTTCATCCTGATACCTGATGGCAGTCAGGGTGCTGTTGCCTAGCCTGTAGAGGTCTGTACGTGCCTGGATATACCTCCCCAGATCTCCACTGACCCGCCACCAAACTGGTCATGCCGAACGATGTTACAGGCAGCATAACCTTCTCCTCAGTTTCTCCGGACCCTTTCATGTCTGTAACGTGCTCTGAGTGAACCTGCTTTCTTCCGTGAAAAACACCGGGTGCCAGTGGTGGCCCAGCCAATTCTGGTATTCAGTGGTAAATGCCAATCAGGCTCCAAAGTGTTGGGCAGTGAACACAGGGCGCACCCTCAAGCCACCCTCATGAAGTCTGTTTCTGATGGTCTTGTCAGAGACATTCACACCAGTGCCCTGCTGGAGGTCATTTTGTAGCTCTGGCAGTGCTCATCCTGTTCCTCCTTGCACAAATGAGCAGATCCTTGTCCTGCTGATGGGTTAAGAACCTTCTACGGTCCTTTCCAGCATTCCTAGAGTAACTGCCTGTTTCCTGGAATCTCCTCCATACTCTTGAGACTGTGCTTGGAGAACACCAAAGCAGCTGAAACTGATTAACAACCCCCTCTGCTACTGAACTGACCAGATCAATATTCCTGAAGTTTAACTGACTTGAGGCTGTACTCTGATTAAAAAGTGCTCCTTTAATTTTTTTAAGCAGTGTGTACGCCCCTTAAATAAAACAAATCCATGTGCATTATTTCCTGAATAAGGACCCACAATTTAAAGCAATATTTTGGAAAATATTTTATTTTAATACTGAGTTAGATTACATAATCAGTAGAAACAGCAAAGCAGCTGGTAAGCTTCTATTATGAATGTAATCTTCCCGCATCATGTCAAATAAAATATAGCTAAGCTTGAAATGTTCACTAAAATCACAACTTTTTACACTTTAGCCTTTGACAGAAGTACGTACTGCCAGTTATCCTAGTTAATGCTAACTACAGTAAACATTGTTGGCTAAATATTGTTTTCTTTAATGTGTGAAAAAATAAATCTTTTAAAAACAAAAACCAAACCTTTCCTGTCAAGGGCACTTTTTTAGAAAAGTAGTTTGACCTGTTTGAAATGAGGGCCAGCTGAAAAAAGACTTTTCACTTATACAATGTTACAGTTTTAAACAAGCACACAGATCTAAACTCTAACACAAGCCAAAGACAATCAGTCCTATAATCACTCAGTGACATAATCATATTCAGTGTGGAGAGAAAAACTTGATTCCTCCTCAACAAATATTCTTCAAGAGAAGCACCATAAAGTACTGCTTTGAAGATGTAGTATTTGAAGACTTGTAGTACAAAAAATAATTATAAATGATACATTATTCATTTTGTGAGGGATTCAGGTCAGTTCCCTCTGAGGCTACATGATGGGGTAGCAGCCATACAGAGCAATGCCACACTGGTTGTTCTTGTTGCGTGCCATCCGGATGTAGCCCTGATCTCCGAAGGTAGTTCCCCAGCTGGAGATGGAGGGTAAAATAAATAAATAACTTAACCATCAGCTAAATTAATGAATTTAATGATCAAGGCCAACTGTAGAGCAACATAGTGTGGAGAATCAAGTTTGGGTAATTTAAAGTTAACCACTGCTGTCAGCAAAAAACAACCCTGAACAGAATGTAAAAATCAGTCATTGCGTGTTGGTGACATGTACTTTGTTGAAAAGCCCCGACTTCCCTGTTTCACTTCTCGTTTGTCTTCTAGAAGCATCCAGAGTGCACCACATCAAGTGAACACAGAGGCCCTATGTATGAAGTTTGTATATGTGACCCAGATGGGGATTCATGGGAAATTAGGACGGTGAAAATTTCTCACCTGTTCTTTACAAGCCAGTAGTCCTGTCCATTCAGAGTGCCGTAGCCCACAGCTAAGACCCCGTGGTTCACATCCTGTGTGCATGATGAGTCATCATACACTCCTGAAATTATAAAGAGAAAATACCAATCTCATTATAAATTTCTAAGAAGTTATAGATGATTGTTTCTAAGAAAATGTCCGTAACTCAAGCTTTTCTTCCCCAACCTTCTTAAAATTATTTTCCCGTCTCTATTTACATATTAATAAGGAGGAAAAATAGACATTGCACCTGATGATGTGTAACTTACCACTTCTATAGAAAGCAAACCTGGGCCGCTTGGCATCAATTCCCACTGAAATGGGTCCAATGGTGGCAAGTCCCTGCTTCAGGGCATTCTCGTCCCCTTCAGTCAGAAACTGGTAACTGGAGCAGTTGGCAGCACGGGATGATGGGTTGTAGTGGCACGCTCCATCCTGAAGTTAAAGGACAAAATGGTCAAGGATTTTATCTGATCAAGTAAAGAACTTCATAGATATTAATTAAAAAAAAACAAAAAAAAAACTGTTCTTGTTTTACAACATGCAGGCCTGACCGTAGGCAGAATTGAACTAACTGGGACCTCATATCCACTAGGAGGGAACTGAGAATATGAACTTCACTGCCACTCATTACCTAGGTTTTTTAATACACACAAAGATATAGTCCTTGAGCTTGCTCTAGTGGCTCATAGTGATGTGCTCTTACACAGATAATTGATATTTTAGTTATTTGGGATTATGAGCTGCTCTCTGTTGAAGCCATTGTGGTCTGGTAAACTCTGCTGGGCTATCCAGTACCTGGACTGCACCTCACTCCTCAAAGGAGTAAGTCAGTGCTGTCATAATCTGAACTTCAGGACAAAACTAAACCTAAAAAGTGTTTAAAAATACATACATATTGTCATAATGTATGTGTTAAATATTTTCGAGTCCTGAATGTCAGTGGCACATGATAGTCACTGAGTATTTCACATCACAAAGGATATTTTTTAAATTATCTTTTGGTTAAAATTTAAAAAACACCACCTCCGCGAGGCTGGAACAGTCTGTCGAAACGGCTCGGGACTGGCCTCCTCCTCCACACAAACAACAGCAAACTACATAAAGCCTGGAGGACAAATATGTTGTCCACTCCGATTAATTTATTGTTGCTCCAAAGAGACATTAACAGCTGACCACAGACAAGTGTGAGCGTTGCTGTCTGCAGCCCGAAGGGTCGAACTCAACTTCTTGCTGGTGTTTATACACCCACATTGGTGTCTCACTCATACTGGAATTTGTAAAGGCTGTGTTTAGTCTTATGTTTAATGCTCTTTTTAAACTTGGATAAAGTTGGGATGCTGTGAACAATGTAAATAAAACAGAATGTAATTACTGCATATCATTTAAACCCTAAATTTAATTGAAAATACCATAAATACAACTCAAATTAAGAAATGTTACTGTTTTGTTTTTTTAATGTCATTGTTTTGAATTTGCCCAGTTTGTGCCAGCTTTATGTCCTGTCAAAGAAGAGGTGATTCACTTATTACTATTAGCTGAGGGTTTTTTTTTCCATTAAGTAAGTAGTGCATGGGCTTTTTTGGCACTTACATATCCTGTATAGGGGTAAGAAGCCTCAGAGTCGATTCCTTGGTTGTCGATGACATATTGGAAAGCTTGGTGCATGAGTCCACCATTGCAGCCATGATTGCCATATTTGCTAGAACAATCCACCAGGTTTTGGGGACTGAGATCCACCAGCTTTCCTGTAGTCTTTGCTAACTGGCCTTCCAGGGCCCCTGCAGCACTGAAGGCCCAGCATGATCCACAAGCACCCTGAAATTAAAAAACAAAACACAAGAAAAAACTAAATTCATACATATAATACAAAATACAAAAATGTACATATTCTCACTGTTCCTCTAAATGTCCACCTAATAGCACCCCAATTCCAAAAAAGTTGTATAAAAAACAGAATGCAATGATTTGCAAATCCCATATTTCATTCACAGTAAAATAAAGTAAGACATTTTATTGTTTCATGACAAATATGAGAATTTTGACAAATATTCGAGCCTTTTGTTGAGACGGGGCAACAAAAGGCTAGAAAAGTAAGTGGTACTAAAAAGAAACAGCTGGAGGAAGTAAGTATGGTTCACCAATCTTCAAAACCTGCATCTACAAAATGTAGAACATTTTCAGAATAATGTCCTTCAATGTAAAATTGCAAAGACTGAATATCTTTGAATTTCTCATCAACTGCAGTAGGCAGCATGGTGGTGTGGTGGTTAGCACTGTTGCCTCACAGCAAGAAGGTCTGGGTTTGAATCCACCTGGCCGGGACTGTTCTGTGTGTTCTCCCGGAGTTTGTGTGGGTTTGTCTCCGGGTACTCTGGTTTCCTCCCACAGTTAAAAGACATGCACTTAGTAGGGTTAGGTTAATTAGTGATTCTAAATTGACCTGCGTTGGCCTTGGTGACCTGTCCAGGGTGTACCCTGCCCCTCGCCATATATGGATCATCTACAGTACATAATATCATAAAAGGGTTCCAAGAATTTGGAGAAATTGCTGAAACCCCTGATTTTTGGGCCCCCATGCAGCACTGCATTACAAACAGGAATAATTTGGTCATTTTCTCAGTTTAGACATCTTGGCAAATAACTTGGTAGAGACTGTGGTGATGACTTCCTGTGCAAACGAAGTGATTCAAAGCATAAGGAACAGGGTGAATGTTGGATATGGTGACACTGCTGACTGTGTGACTATGAGACATGAAATGTTTCTGCTTTCCTCAGCAGCACTGATACATTCGGGAGAGATTATATGTCCTCTTTTTTTACCTGCTTCTTGACGCTGGTGACACAGCCCTTCTCTCTCCAGTCCATGGTGTCGGGTATGTCAGAACCTGATGCCCCTGCAAAGGGAGCTGGCGCCCTCTGGATGTCAGTGGGAGGAGTGAGAAAGCCAAAAAACTGCGAAATCTCTTCTTCTGTCTGTGAGGAAGAAGAACACGTGATGAAATGAGAAACAGAAATCAGTTCAAATTGGCACACAGTTACAGGATCATATGTCCATGTATTTTGTCAAATATAGCTTATCACCAATTCCCAGGTTCCCCTCATTTTAGCATCTTTCAGCTCATTTTTCTTTTAGGGAATGCAACTTTATTGTTTGGGTCAAGTTTACTGAGTTTATTAGTACTATTTTGATCTACTTTCATTCAAAAAGTACTAAAAAGTCACTGCAGATAAAACAGCAAATTGAATATTGGCTTCAGAGTCATTGGGTGGACAGAACTCCCCATGTGTAAATAAATATTTTCTGGTTTTTGCTATAATCACTTTATATGTTCCCAAAACTGACAATTTAATTACCTATTAATAAAAGTTTTTCTCTAACCAAGAAAAAGTAAGCGTTGTTGATAACCTGACCTGGACAATAACAACCTTTCTAACATTAATGGAGAGAGCAGTCAAAGAGCGTTCCTGCTGTTGCATGAGGTTATATATAAATGAATAACTAAACATATCAGATTTTTATGAGCACATTCTTTAATGCCCAGATAGCATCCTTGACAGTACAAAGAGTAAACCCAATACACTAAAGCAGGTAAACAGGTTTCATTTAATGCTTCACATTCAGGATCACGTTTCTGTCCTCTGAGCCGAGCGCCTGTTCACTTTGGCTTTAGTGTCTCTGGAATCAGACGTATTTCTTGTGGTATAGATGAAGCCAATCAATTTTTAAAAAATGGACTTCAATTTTGTCTGAACACCGCAAAACTTTCTCCAACACAGACTGAGGCGAAGCAGGTTAAAGGACACAGATCAGACACCAGTTAGTTAAGATTCCAGTACTCCAGTCTGAGTGCTTTGGTCAGTCATTACGTTGGCTCTGAAATATACTGTAGGCTATTGAGTACTGGAGCGCGGATTCTAGTCAGCCTGATGAGTGGCCAAGTTAAGAGGAGAAATCATCTCATTACTTCAGTCAAGTCTCAAAGGGCAGAACCAAAACTCTGCAGCTACTTAGGAAAAGAAAGGTTAGAGGAGTCAAAGGGTAAAAAGATAAAGCACCGGGCTCAGCAGCAAAAGTTATTCATTTACATTCTGCAGGAGGTTAAAGTAAAATCACTAGAATTCATCTTTTTAATTATTATCATCATGTTTTTTTTAAACTCAGTTGAAGTGTTATTACAGCAATTTTAAATATGATTTCAGCTCAAATTTTATGAACGTTAACTGAATAAATTAACACACTTAGTTTGCAATGTGAAAATATACATTTGTGGCCCAATATATGTTAGATATTAGCCTGCTTGACAAAGAGCAAAAGAACAAAGTAAACAAAAAGAGACAGTTGTTCTGTTATTTCCTGGTTTTTTTTCACAAAGGAGGGAAAATAACTAAAAAATAAAACTAAAAGAAGAAACACAGGAAAACATGCATTCAAATCCAAACAGGAAGTAACCAAAAGACAATTAATACCAACAATGAAGACACTGAAAGGTGCAAACTCACATGGAACAATGAGGAAGAGAAAGGGGAACACAACAGAAAACTAGAAACATGAACTGGCACAGCAAAAACAACTCAGCACCCGGACCAATACCATTTAAATTTTTAACAAGTCCCATTAAAAGAACCAAATCAACAATATATTAACCTGTCTATCATTTCTGTCACTGCCTTGAGTAAATTACTATTTTACTATTAAAAAAGTAAAACATTTCTTTCTTTTTTTAAGTAAACGTGTCTGCTGTCATTTCAATGTCCCCATTATTTAATTATTAAAGCACCTTTAATGTTTCATTTCCTAAAGCAGCTTTGCATCTAATTCAGTTACTGACCAAATGGCAGACAGCTGAAGCTGAAAAAAACACTGCTGCGTATCAAGTGCCACTTCAAGCACCAACAGGAAGTGCCAACAGGAAGACCAAACATGTCACAAGACAGCAAAAAGCCATTGGCTGTTTTTTTTGTTTCTTTGTTTTTTACCTAAGATTTCTCACCTGAAGAGTCATTTTCCAGAGCTACACCTCACCAGACTATATTTGTTTTTGTTTATTTCTATTTGTGGGTCGTAAAGCTTGAGATATTTCTTGATCTAAACATCAAGCCTCTCCACTGGCTTACGCATGAGGGACCCCAAGAGGTGATGAAAGGGTACTTCTGCAGAAGCTGAGAAGGAGAGCTGCAGAACCCTGGATGCACATGTGGGAAGTGAGTGAGAGAAGTGTTTGGTAACACTTTAGTTGAAGGGGTGTACATAAGACTGACATGACACTGTCATAAACATGACATAACACCTGTCATGAACATGAAGGGGTCTTCATGACTGTTTATGACTGTTGTCATTCAGTAAATTATGACACTTTTGACACTTTGATGCAAATTTGACATTGTTTAAAATTCAACTTTGCATTAAAAGTGTCATAATTTACTGAATTACACTTAATGACAACAGTCATAAAGACTCCTTCATGTTCATGACAGGTGTTACGTCATGTTTATGACAGTGTCATCTCGGTCTTATGTACACCCCTTCAAATAAAGCGTTACCAAGTGTTTTAGGGGAATGAGGAAGCTGATAATTAGGGCCGCTGGCATTCCCTGTTGGGCCTTAACACAGAGACTTTTGAGCCACTTGTGGGTTCAGGTTCTGCCAGTAATCCACCATATGTAAATAAGACAAATGAAAAAATTCCAGCTACACTTCAATATGCATCCACTTTTATCCTGCTGACCTTTTAAGATCTTTAATACAATCACCATTAATGAATAGAAATTTTCATAAATCAAAAACATTAATGAAAGAGGAGAGTGTCTCACCAAGTCTCCCATGTGGTTCATGCCCAGTTCATAGGTGTGAAGCCCCATGGAGGCCTCCAGGTTGTGCACAGTAATAAGCATCAGGTTCTTCTCCCACAGCTCCCTGCGGCGCACGTTCTCCACCTCACATTTAGAAAGAGCAGATGAGGTCAAAATGCTGTTTATGTTAATCATAAGAGTATGTAGAGTTTGAATGTAGAAAAAGAACACTTTTTATATTTACTACGGCCATTTTCTGTCACATACCTCATTTTTGTAACTCTTCCCATGTGTCTTCTTCCACAGCTCCCAGTGGGCTTCTAATTTGCCATCAAACATGGCTGCTGCCCCCACACAGAAGGAGACGAGCAGCAGGCTCCCCAACATCAGGCCTGCAAACAGCACACACACACACACACACACACACACACACACAAAGGAGCACATGAGAAAACAGGATGTCACCTGACCTTTGATGGTCGTTTTCTCGCTTAACGCGAAGAGAAAACCACCTGCCTGGCAGAGATCGAGCTTCAAGCCAGAAACAGATGATTGACTTTCGCCTCATAAAAACGACGCAAAGTGAATCGGCCATTCAGAGACTCTGGGATGACACATGCATACATGGTCCTATTTCCTAAACTAGGAAATCTTTCTTTCAATTTTATTGTCTTCAGCTTCTCAGTCAGAACCAGGAAACAACACGACTGCAAACATAGCTTTACATCCTTTATCAGGATTGCTGTTAGTAAGTCCAAACTTTTCACAAACAGCACTCAGCATACAGAGTTGAATTTAAAGTCTTTAAACTCAAGGTTAAACTGGGGTTCAGGTCTTAGTGGTAGTGTTGTCTTTAAATTACTTCACATAATATGAAGGAATGATTGTGTGCAAGAATGTGCAAGAATGCAAGTAGTTGCATTTTAATTTTACTTTATGTTCCTTAAAACATTTCGTGTTTATAATACACAAATATATTCAACAGTAAAGAACAAGGTGTCGAAAAGACACTGAAGGAAAGGCAAAGTAGAACTAACAGTCAACAGGGCTCGAAATACAGAAAGGCAGGCTGATAGCTCAGTTTGCTCAGAACAACTTGTGCAACTTCAAATGTACAAAACTGAATACACTCAACTAACTTGGCTCAAAAACTGTATTTTTCATGTGTGGCATCTGGACTGTACAGCATCCAGCTGCAAAAGAGAAATCAATGTTCTGCCTGAACATTTCCTGTCAAAGCTGACCTTAAAAGTGAGTTTTAAACACAAACATTGTACTCTTGTCTCATACCACCTTGTAACTGCTGCATGTAGATAAATTGTCACATCTATAACATATATCGATATGGTAAAATGTACGTATTGAGCTCTGAAATCATTAGGAAGCAGTTTATTAGGAATAGCCAGCTTCACATGTATACTTCTTGTTGTCTCAGAGCTGCTGACGTTGAGGCTGATGTTCTCATTTACAAAGCAGGGGGCACTATTAAAAACAACTTTTTGCACATCACTCATAACACAGAGTCTTTCTCATGTGGTGGTAAAAGAAGTCTGTTCTTCAGGGCGTCAGCAGTCTAAGTATCACTTCCACATATTTACGTTTGTGTATGAATTTCCAAATGATGCCACAGTCACAAGACCTGAAGTGAAACTAATGAACAAGCAAAAAAGTGCAAGTACAGTGATGAGTGTGAAGGATGAACAGATACTCCTGGCAAATTTCCCAGCTAGGGAAAGAAGAGAGGTTAAGAGTTTTATTCTAGAGCACACACAATACCCTCAGTCTATGTGTAATATTTTTAACCAGAATTTATAACTTCGCGGACTTCTCAGATCAGTGTAAGCGATTTAAAGTAATTTAAGTAAGCTATCTACCACAGTATTTACTGGATTTTATCCAAAGAGGACCTTAATTGGCCTTTTTTTCTCTTTTTTGTTGCCAAGTTAATAAATAATACCACGAAGATCAAACTTCCGGGTTTTAATTGCTTTTAAATAGCCATAACACACAAATGCCGCAGCCTATTGTACAAGACAGCCTTCCTATCTATGATGTAATTACAAGAGGATATACTAAAAATACAGCGACTGTATTTCGATAGTTTCCCCCCCCCATCTAATTGTTATTAAACATCAGACACACTTTAGTTCAGGATTACAGTGTTTTTCTATAGTGGATAAACACACCTGCAACCTGAACACAAAAGAAACTCTGAAAAGCAGAAAAACGAAAGTAAAAGTAAACTCAAGTCCACCTTAGATTAGCAGTCACTAATATTTCGATTAAAGCCGTTAATTTCGAATTACGACATTAATGTATTATTGGAAAACGTCTCACTTGCCTTGGTTAGTCGGACTCATCATTATTGCTCCTGCTGAACCCGCTCTGACTTTCTTTTCCTGGTTGGTATTTAAGAATAAGACGGTCACATGGTTTGTTTCAGTTCTTCCTCTTCTGAAACCGAGAGCGTCACACGAGTGTGTTTGGTAATCGCCTTCAAGCGCAGTACAAGAGAGGAATGCGTAAGAGAGGCATAAGAAAGAAAAAAAAAGCGCTTATTTAGCTCCTTCTTGAAGTGACAAATTCGACCACATAGACAAAGACTGAACCTAAAGATGTAAATATGAAGTGTTTATTTATATATGGAATGGCAGTTATGATATGGAAATGGAAACTTGTGTTCATTTCTCTGTGGGGAACAAATATTATGGCAATCCACTCATTAGATTTTGGTATTTATTGCACTGAAATTAACATTTTTATGTTTGTTTTTCTTTTTTTGGGGGGGGGGGGGGGGGGGCATTGTGGTGCTATCAGAAAGGTCAGGAAGGTCATTAAAATGCTGAGGGTATAGCTGCAAATATCTTGGAAGTTTATTCTACAGTTTCAGGAATATGCAGTTCTGGAAAGAAGTGAAGGTCAAAAGAGGTCAGGAGGTCACTGCTGTTTTCAGGCAGTCTGTTGCTGGATGAACACACAAAAACCTGACAGAGCAACACAAATCTGACCAGCTCATGCATTTAAGTCATGAAGTTCTAAACAGTGGTTTAATCATACTACATGCTTTTTATAGTCTAATTCAGCACCACACACACAGTAACCATGTAAACATAACCAAAAAATTACAAATATCACTCATTTTCCTACATAAATACAGTCATGGCGGTCAGGGTTTGGGCGGTGATGTGTATTCACCTTATTTCCAGAAATATAGAACTTTTGCACAGTTATTGGAATAATTCAATTATAAATATACACTCACCAGCCACTTTATTAGGTACACCTGTTCAACCACTCATTAACACAGCTATTTAATCAGTCAAACACATGACAGCATTTAGGCATGAAGACACGGTCGAGACAATCTGTTGAAGTTCAAACCGAGCATCAAAATGGGGAAGAAAGATCATTTTAGTGACTTCGAAGGTGGCATAGCTGTAGGTGCCAGACAGGCTCAGTAGTTCAAAAACTGCCCTACTGGGATTCTCCCATCTCTCAAAGCATCTCTCAGGTTTATGGCAAACTGTCTAAAAGCAAGGAAATATCCAGTGAGTGGCAGTTCTCTGGGCAAAAAATTGGTTGTTGATGTCAGACATCAGAGGACAACAGAAACAGTAACTCAAATAACCACTGATTATAACCAAGGTATGCAGAAGAATATCTTCAGATGCATAGCATGTCAAACCTTGAAGCAGATGGGCTAGAGCAGCAGAAGACCACACTGCTGTCAGCAATAGATAGATAGATAGATAGATAGATAGATAGATAGATATAGATAGATAGATAGATAGATAGATAGATAGATAGATAGATAGATAGATAGATAGATAGATAGATAGATAGATAGATAGATGAGTTTCTCCCAGGCTCAGTGAACACAAACACTTTTGTTTCAACTGTGTTTAAAACTGGCATGATTTCAGGATTAGCTGCATGTGTTATCTGAACTCATTTACAGTTTTATAGGATATGCGGCCATTTAGGAAATTACGCATGCAGGGTTTGTGTATATTATATAGCTGTATTTCATGGTGTTTTGGTGTATGACTGAGTTATTGCATGGTCATCTGACTTACTTTAGTGGAAAACATTTCCAGTACATATCCTAATCTTTAGATCGCTCTTGTGATGTTTTATGTGTTGGCATGAAACATTTCCAAATGATGCATTCAAAAAACCTTTATTCAATTTCATAGAAAACATCTGTTTACAATGTAATCATTAGAAAAGTGCTGAACAGTACCACAAGTGCCCTTGATCAAAAGAAAAAAATAGTTAAGATTTATAGGAAATTACTCTCTACCAGCAGGAATGGAGTAGCTCCCATTGCACAGCAATGTTTCCTGTCTGTTTTTGCACAAAAAGTAAATAAAAACAAAAAATAGGGACTAAAACTCTCACTGACTACCAGCCAAATACTGAAAAATGGTTTGTTCTGCTGTGTAAGTATGTAGATTTAACTTGCCACTTGCCACAAAACCAGCCTGTGTTTTGGGTTATAATTATTCAGCTAACAACAAGCCCTGAAGTTACAAAATAAAACTGTATATGTTTCTTTACTAAACAGACCACAGCAGAGGTCTGCAGGTCTGAGATTAACTGAAAAAAGTGCTTCAAAATAACCAAATGTCCTGATTTTAAATTTGTAAAAATGTACAAATCTAATACTCCTCAACGTTTAACACGATTTCACTGACGTTGTGTTGCGACTCCAAATTCATCTCCTGTTTGAAAAATCCGTGTAAACAAACATATTTTTACTGTAGTGGTTCCTGATGTGTTGAAACGTTTACTCAGAACATTTCCAAGTGTATTTTTGTCTTTTGTAGTAGTCTAAGCAAAGCCCCTTCATTTCCCCTCATCTCTTCACATGATGGGGTAGCTGGCGAGGTTGGCGATGCCGCAGAGGTTGCCACGGTTACGTGCCATCAGGATGTAGCCCTGGTTGCCCCAGCCCTCGCCCCAGCTGTGAGGAAAAGACAAAAGACGGGATCAAAGATGGAACGATAGAGACGATGAAAGGCGCCGAGCATCGCCAGGAGTCAAACGGCTTATCATTTCTGACAGAATGACATGAAAACAAAACTATATCAACAGACAACCATCATTTAATTTTAGTGGCCTTTTGAGCCACCTGATGCCATTCAGATAAGCGGCATGTCCCACCTGTTCTTGACAATCCAGTACTTCTTCCCCTTGGCGTTCACTCCGTAGCCGACTGCCAGCACGGCATGATTGATGTCTTCTTTGTTACACTGACGATCGTAGTAAATACCTGTGTGCAGAAACACAAGTCCATCGGTGAACCAGTACGCAAACTCTCATACAATTTTTACATTGAAAATCAATTTAGTATAACCAGAAATGTTGTTGATGTCTATTGTCTTTCAAAGGAAACACTCCAGCGTTACATTTGTTTTGTTTTTGTTGGCCTTTTTGTATCCTTATAACCTGATTTTATTATATTTTCTTTTCCCCCTGATATGAAGTAAGTACAGCTGACTAGTTTTACCACAGCAGAAATCTGAGCAGTTCACTGACCGTGCTTGTAGAACTGGAAGCTGCTCTGCGTTGCATCGATGCCCACAGACACTGGACCAACTTTAAAGAGCGCGATAGCCAGCGCGTTCTCGTTGCCCTCTGGGATCACCTTGTAGCCTTTGCACTGGGCTGCCATGCCTGATGAATTGTAGCGGCATGGCTGGTCCTGCAGATGAGCCAAAGGAGGAGAAAACGTTAAAACAATAAGCCAAGATGACTAAACTTGAACTTCAGAAGATTCTTCAAGCTGCGGCGTTTCACATCCTCGCATGGCAGTAAATCGAATTTCAGTAAAATCTTGTAAAATCTGTATAATAATAAATAAATTCTTGTAACATAAATCAATAATCAAAATACTTCTTCACTGAGGCTCTAATACCTTGTGACTTTTCTGTCACATGCTTTCATCGCATATGTTCGATCTGATTCCAACCGGCCAAACAATGAGAGGCAGCAGATTTTAATCATTACCAAGCAGATGTACTTCCTCCTCATATTAACAGATGACTAAAGAGGAAACGATGATCACGCTGTGGGAGAGTTTCCCCTTCGTTGTTTTTGCTGAATCACCCCCCCCGGTGAGATATTTGCAGGTCTGTTACTGTCACCATGGAATATTTTCTTTTCTGTTGTGTGCGGTTGGTGAAGAGTGTGAAGCAGGGAACTGTTGACCACTTTGGTTTCAGTATGAGTTTGTGGCTGACAGCTGATTTCTGAGTATCATTCATAAACACCAAGTTAAACGATTTTTTTTTGAAAGTTTGCAAAGTTTTTTGTAAGAGTGCTTTCTCAGAACCTTCAACTTAGCTTACTGAGAAGGTGGGGCAATGCCTCGCTTACCTCAAAAACAACAAATAACTAAATTATTTGTCTCGCTTGTGATAAAATTTCTTGATTGCTTTGCTCCATTTTGCATTTATGTGTTTAAGACAAGCACCAGATGACATTAAAATCTATAAGTGCATGTTTTACACAGGAAAAGAAAGTAAAATTATCGCATTATAATTTATCGATGAAGAGTAAGTAATTGTGTAGGCAGTAAATAATGAACTGAAGTGAAAGTCCGGGATTAATAAGATACTTCTAGATTAGTTGTAATTGGCAGGTTGGGTTGTTTACCTCTCCAACGTACGGGTAGGCCTCTTCAGAGTCAATGCCTCCGTTTTCATTCACGTATTTGAAGGCGTTGGTCATGTATCCTCCCCCGCAGCCGTCGTTCTCTGTGACACAGTCCACCAGGTTCTGAGGACTGAGGTCAGTGAGCTGACCCGTCTGCTTGGCCAACTGGCCTTCAAGGGCCCCGGCAGAACTGAAGGCCCAGCAGGAGCCACAGGAGCCCTGTTGGGGGTGAAAGAAAGACTGGTGAGTGAAAAGTTTAATTTGATATGTGCACATTATTGTTACTGCACTGTTGCTGACAACAGTAAGAGGACACTAAGCTGACAGGTGAGATACAATCAAAAGAAATGTATGAAAAACTTTGATTTAGGGTTAAGGTCAAATTGTAAACATTGTACAGAAAGTGCACATTGTACAGAAATATACACCAGGCTATTCTGATGATCAATTATTTTTCAAGCAAAAATGCCAACCCTCTTTTAGATCCTCGTTTGTGAATATTTACTGATTTGCTTTGTTTTATGTGACAATAAACTAAATAACTTTGAGTTTTGGGTGATTTTAAATAAGAAAGTCTGGGGATTTTATAAAATAATAATTTAATTAAGAAATAATTAAGTAATGGATTAATTAATACTGAAAGCAACATATTTAAATCATATTTTAATAGATTAAAGGGAATGAAATTAAACAAATTATGTGAAATCATTATCAGAGCAAATGCTGTGTCTTCTCCTGTCTGTCCACTGGGGGGCAGATTGTGGCAACTTTGCCAGAGAAAGCCATTTCTGTTTGCTGAGTGAAACAAAGTAACTGCTGTGAATTTGGTTTGTAGACAGAATTGGCTGCTGGGAAGTTTGTGGTAGGCAGTAATGTTGAAACAGTTTTAATGCCACAGCAGTGAGAAATGGGCTGTTTCACTGGTCTGGATTGACACATCCTGCACAGACACCACAACTGAATGGGGACCTGCTGTAAGATGGATCAACATATATGTTGAAATTAAACCAAAAAGGTCATTCTTATTACCATGTGATGGATGTAACTAATGCCTTAATAGGGACAAATCCCTCCCCTGCATCATAAAAAGAGCCTGCCAGGAGAAGTGCATGCACTAGATTAATGCTCACAGCTTTGGGACACTCAGGTGTCCACGTACATCTGGCGATAAAGTGTCTCTGGAAAAAGACAGATCCATTTCGGCCTTATCCCCTACCCAGAAGAACAGTTTTACTCAATAGCTCAGCACTTCTTTTGTTTTTGATCTTCACTTAAAAGACCTCTGCTGCTCCACCGCAGAAAAAAAAAAATGCTGCTACTTAGGGTTACCCCAATTATAACCTTTGTAAGTCTGTAATCACATCAGTTTGCCGGGGAATGTTCTGAGTGTGGCTGTGAGCTCTGCCATAACAGAAATTTGCCTGAAATGATCAAAACATCAGAACACGATTCAGCCATCATAAAAGGAGCTGAGGATGAAGCAGCAGAGCTGTTAGTATGCAGAGACTGCAGCGAGGCTGTTGCATAATTCATGAACCACAGGAAGCAAAGGAAGAGCTAAAAAAAAAAAAAAAATCCTGTTTATGGCTGCATATTCACATTCATCCGCCAGGGGGAGACAAGGTAACACACACCAATCTGTCAAAGAATGCATGTTTTACTAATTTATATTTCTGATGATCAAATACTGCTTACAAAAGTGATCTATTTTCAGACACTAATATTATTCTATGAAAATAAAGATACAGTTAAATGTAAATAATTTGATGCAAATATATTTACCACATCAACCAGATCAATGTTGTTTACATTACATGTTGTTCAGTTTGCTCATAACGACCAGTCACACCTAATAATTGAAAGCCATCCCTGTTTCTTCTATCATGCCTGTGCATGCTAAGTGGAACTGTTTGTTTTTGAAATGTTTAAAATAAATTAAGTGGATTTTCTAAAGTAATACATTTTCCACTGGATCTACAGTAAAAATTATTCTCCACAGATTATGAATGTTCCCCCCCAAAGAAGGCCACTCACACATGCTGCATGTTTCTGAATATTTCCATTTAAACTATAGATGAATATGAAGGTTTTTCAATGTCAGATATAAACATTTATTTTTCAAGCTATCTGTTCCTGAGTCATACATCTGTGTTTGGACTTTGCATAATTATGTTCAGATTATACAGCTGAACTGCACATAAAAGTAATTTATCATATCATAAAAACTTAACTAAAATCTCACAGTATCCTTTACATGTGCTATTTCCAACAGTGTTCCCAGCTGATGTCATTATTCTTGCCTCTGCCTTCCACAGTCACATTTCCCCACAGAAATCACGGAGTTTTTGTGTTTCACTCTTAACATTTTGCCTGAAAATAGCCTCGGGAACTTTTTCTTACTTCTCCACAAACTTCTCCGCAGATTACTCTGTTGTTTTTCAGTTACTGTTTCATACCATGACTATGACAGGAATAAAACCTCTTTAAAAATTACACAAATTTCCTCCAGTAAGACACCTGCTGGTCCAGTTTTGAACTATGACGCAGCAGATTGTCTCTGTCCTCCTATGCTCAAATCCGGTTTGGTTTGCTGTGCTTACTGATATGCAACACTGCACTTGATTAAGCTATGTCCTTGTGTTCTCACTTGTTTGTTGACTGACACATTTCGTTTAACCGCCACAGCACTTGATTGCTATTTTTAAACCACCGGCACTGTCACCATACCGAGAAATCAAAGTCTCAGCCAGAGAAGGAGCTCAGCCAACATGTTCTTCAGCTTCTCTGAAACTCAGCTTTTGTTCTTGGCTCCCTGTGTAGAGTTTATTTATTTATTCAGATTTCTGATTCGTGTCCTTCTTGTTAAGTCCCCATTTCTTTCTCTTTAAAAAAATAAATAAACAAACCTGCAGCAACAGATGTTTTGCCAACTTGGACAGTGAATAAAGGTTGTGGAAAAAAAGACCAACAAACCATGACCTTTAAAATTAAAGCTGAACTTTAACAGTTAAACAGTTGCAAACTGACAACCAGCCTGCGCAGGTGATATTGAATAACAGCGTTTCATGTGATGATATCGATTTATCATTTCCAGCACCCCCTCCACACTGACAGAAACTATTCAAGTACGATTCTATTCTGACCTGATTCTTCACTGGGGTCACCATGCCCTTCTTGCGGTAGTCGACAGATTTGGGAATTCTGGACGGCACGTCATCCATTTCCATTGTCAGACCGAGCTCACGGTTCATCGGGATTTGCAGGCCAGTCATCTTCTCAACAACCTCCTCCGAGGTCTGTGAACAGAAACACAGTTAACATTTTTAAAATCAGGTTTCACGTCATAGGGATGTTACTTAACGTTTCACTCGCACCATTTCTAGAAACAAAGGATGTTATAGTTAGGGGTCAGAGGCCATACCAATCTGGCAATAGGTTTCTTGAATAATTGAGTGAGAACAAATGTTCTCGGCCAAGAACAAGAGAAAGGGGGTTGTGGGGGGTTATTTTTAGATTTAAGACAGGAACAAGTAAAATAAGATATGGGAAAGGGAGGATTTAATTCAGCAAGGTAACTGAGGATGAAAAGTGATTAATGAAGACATGGATTTAACAGTTTTAACAGAGTGTAGGGACATTTTTCCCTGGGATACGAAAAGAATCATAAATGTGCACATGACAAACTGCAGAGTTACAACACAATAAGCAAAGGAGTAAAGAAGAGAGGGATGTAAAGAGCTCAAAGGGAATACAAATTTGTGGGTTTTTTTTACTATTTGCTAGCTGCCACAGTGGAACTTCTGGTTATACAATATTTTGTTTAAAAAAAAAAAAATCCCCACTTTATTATTGCCCGGATTTCCCCAGGGCTTTCATTATAGCTGAGTCTAAAAGCAGAAAGATCATTAATGGAAGAAACACAGGCCATCTGTTAATTTCTTTCATTAAGGGCTTCCAATCAAAATAGAAACACAAAAACACCCTTCATTTCCCACCACCTGTTCTTTCATAAACATGAAATTGGCCATACTTCAAGAATTCAGATGTGCGTACTCGTTCTGTCACTAATAAATGAGCTTGATCCCCACCGTGCTGGGCTTCGTTTCTGGAGCAGCCTCTTAAAGGCTCTTCGTGTTGATGGAAAAACAAGCCTCAGTCATGACCCACGCTGGCATGTCACTGATACCAGCTCATTTATGGACGCCAAGCCCAGTTTTACATCAACGGGCTTCAGCATGCATGAGCGAATTTAAAAAAAGCAGAGATGACAACAAACTACAGCTACAAAAAGCCAAAATTGTGGAGGAAATTATGAAAATTTTCAGTAAGCTTTACTGTAAAATATTCAGACCTTAGTGAAAACAAGCAAAAAAAAAACCACACCTACACACGAGCAGTTCTAAACAAAGTCTAAATCAGCGTCCTTAATTATGATGCACTTCATGGAATAAAAAGTGTTACCTGGAATTTGACATGATGTTATGCTGGATTGGGATATTATTAGGCTGATATTTTTAGTTGGGGCACTTGGTCTAGAGTGTACTCTGGACTCACCATGTCTCCCAGGTGGTTCATCCCCATCTCAAAGGAATGAACGCCCAGAGCGGCCTCCTCGTTGTGAGCCTCAATCATGCGCATATTCTTCTCCCAAATGGCCCTGCGGATCCCCTCTTCACCCTGCGGGAAATAAAAGATGATGTCAATTCAAAAATGTTTAAAAAAAAAAAAAGAACTCCCTGCCTTACACAATCAAGCCTAAGTATGTTCTTCCTAATTTGAACAATAGGAGTGTGAAGATGATCCAGCCTCACTTTTGAACTGGTGTGAAAATAGATTTTTTTTTTCCAGTCTTGAAGTTTGCTTTCCCTGTTTCTACAATCACACACTAACACCTGACAGCTGAAAGAAACTAATCTGGGCAAACAGGGCAAATTTGCATTATAATTAGCAAATTAAAAAAAAAAAAAAGCCTGTCTGTGTTATAGCCCCATTTCATTAATTAGGTCAATTAAACCAGTGCACATTCACACAACAATCTTCCCTGCGGCTTTTACACATGTGGGTTAAAACATTTCTTTATCCTTTATTCACAACCCACCACTATGTGTCATTTATGTGCCAGCTGCTGATGTTCTGCAGTGTAGCTTAAAGACACAATATGAAAATGAGACACAGCTAAGTGCTTGGTATCGAGAAAAACATGCATGCTCTACTTAGTATTGGTAGGCTTAGCAGTAATTAGCATGACTATAAGCATTATTTCCATCTTGATATCCATTCCAGTAATGGAAAATGTAAATACTGCAAGGAGACTTTGACTATATTAGATTAGTGATGTCAGTTCAAAGAAGGCTGAAAGCCCCCCTGTGCATGAAAACTGATTAAAATCACCATGAGAGGGGGAGATGTTATTTCTGCTAACTACACAACCAAGTATAATAACAGACTCACATGCACACTGTGCTCATGAATCAAAGCACACGCAGTGCTGTAAATAAACTACACACATGTATCGATACACACACACACACACACACACACACACACACCCCAGCTGGGGAGTGCTGACCTCTAGCTGGAGGTTAAGAGCAGAGGGATAACAGATGCTCAGTGAGCATTTTACGGAGTGAATTCACAGACAGCGATAGTTCAACATCAAGTAAACTGCAAAGTGAAAACATCCCCTTCTTCACAGCCAGGAACAGAAACAGTACAGGAAATTTTTTTAGCAGCAGAGAAACTGAAAACGGAGACGGGAGGTCTTTATTAATTTCTGACACAGGCTCTGGTGATATGACACCATTAGGTTAAAAAGCTAATGATAAAACTAAATTAGAAAATAGGCTAGGAAATATTTTTTTTCTCCTCTTGATTCATAAGCTCATGAAATAATAATTTAAATACCCATAGCTGCTGAATTAATCCTTTAAACTGAAAACTCTTGAATTGTACTCAAGAAAAAGACAATTAAAAGTCCTCTTATAGGAGGATCTAAACATCTACTGGCTGTGGATGAGAAAGATGAACTCAAAGTAAATTCTCATTGTGCATGCCCTGCTTTAGTTTAGCTTCTCTGTTCTTTAACTCCATCTGTCTAATTTTCACTCTGGGCCAAAGCAAGGAAGTAGAGCAACCAATGCTGGCATCACATTTCTTGCTTTTCCAGTTAACTGTTTCCCTCAGCATTTACATACAAAGCATTGTATTGTAAGGCTGGCTAAAGAAAAGGAAAACATTTTGATGATGTAGAGTTTGTGAAAGACTGAAGAACAATTGTGGACAGTGCACGCACACACAGGGGGAGACAGAGAGAGAGAGAAAGAGGGAGAGCGAGCACAAAAGTGTTAATGCAAATTCTTGGAAATAAAATTAAGAACAGTTTCTACGTAACAGATCTGATAATCTACACTAAAGTATGACTGAGGATGAATATTTGACATCCTTTCTCATTAATGTCACTGATCCTTCCTTCTGTGACTCTATAGCAGGGGTGGGCAAACTACGGCCCGTGGGCCACACCCGGACCGTTGGTCTTTTTAATCTGGCCTGCTGGTGACTGGTACAGAATTGCCCAAATCAAATCACTTCGATGCACTGGCAAAAACAACGCTGTTCCCATTAAAAGTAAATCTAAGTATTAACACTGTAATGCCTGTTTTATGTTTATGTTTGATATGTATGCATCTGGTGCTCTCCTCTCGCTGCTCCACATTCTGCCAAAACAACAAACAGAAAGAAAAAAAAAGCCCAAAACAACTGAAATCGGTGCACTTTCTTTAACGGGCAGTTTAGTCTGTACACTTAGTCTTGGGCTCAGATGTGGACTGTGGTGTGTAAATAAAGTATGAGGTTTTACCACATATGGACACAAATTTATTAAAGTATGTGAATTATAAATAACTACATGTTGCTGGGACTAGATTATTTTTTCTTCTTTTTTTCAGTCAGACATAGCACGGTGCGGTCATGTCTCCTCCAGCTGAAGGTGCAAGTCACATCATGAAGAGACAACCAATAATGTTGCATATATGAAAAGCAGTTCTGTGGTTTCAGAGTGGAAAACAATGATTTGCACATTTTATTCTGGAAACTGGCAAATCTTAGAAAGCAAATGTGCATAATTTAAATTTCACTTTAGCATTAATGCATTTTTATATAATCACAGTCTTTATCAAACACTTTAGTAAACAAACTATTGCTCAAAGATTTTTTTAGTCTCAGTAGCCTCCTCCTCCTCTTTCAGCCATGGAAAATCAGTTTTTAAAACTAAATTTCTATCTCTCTTTTATGATTTTAACACCACTAGCACAATATAATATTAACTACAGTGGTAACAGAGACTCACCAGGCCATTGTATTCTTTCCTGTGTGTGCTCTTCCACTCTTCCCACTGTGCATCCAAAGAGGCTTCATCAAAATGGCCTTTCACTGAGGTAGCCAGCAACAACACACACACAAACGCCAACATCCTGAAAGAACAAAAACAGACAGTCTCCATGATTTTATAGATACCACACCCAGAATGAAATGCTTACCCAAACTGTGTTGTAATTTTTTGCAATAAATTTTCATTATTCAAGACTAAAAGTACAGTAATAATGTAGCACAATGTTAGTTCAATTAATCTCAAGTTACACACCAGCCCAAAAGCTCTCATATATGTTTTTTTTTCCAGTCACAGCATTGTGCTTGTGCAGAGTGATTTACTACACCATGTGATGGTTTCATTATCTCGATCAGGTGAAACAAAGACCAAAAAAAAGGAGCTGATTTTGGAGGGAAAACCTGAGTGCCATCCTGTGGTTTAGGACCTGTTTTCACTGTGACAGAAAACTCTCTGGAAAACAAGTTTTACTTTCTTTTACTGGGTTGGACAATGTTGGATATAATCTGACAGCAGCTTCATACTGAACTCATGAATAAGTGCAACAGGATGAAGACTCAAACTCAAGCGAACTATCCTGAGAAAAAGTTTCCTCTCTGTCTCATCAGGAATTTTAACCGTGCCTTTTTTTCAGTCCAGTCTATGAAAATACATGAGAACCTTTCCTCTGCCTTTGTTTCTCTCTGACTTCCTGAGTTTGCCCAATTTGTGTTTCGTCTGCATGTGTGGAGTTAGTTTCCAGTAAAGGTTGCTGACCTTGGATGTTTTCTTAACTAAAAGCAGAAACCAGAGTTTCCTTTTGTTTTCGGGATGTGTGAAGTGAATCGTTTTTTCTTTTTTTCTTTTTTCGTTCTGATTCTCTCACTAATTAAACACAGCTTCACCTTCGGGTGCAAATTCATGTTTTAAATAGCAAAATCCCCTGATACATGCTAATAATTCACCATGTGTGCACAGTGCTGTGCACGAGTCATAACTATTCTCCCTGTAATAGTTTAGGTTTTAAAAATAAATGCATATTTTGCATAAAACATTAACATTCACATCCCCTGATGTATTTTCCATGGGTATGTCATAAACTGTAGAGCTCACATTGGCTCTCACTTAAGGTTGCATCTCTCCCTTCCAAAAATGCCTATGAATGTGCAATTGGGTCTGAATTGTTCTCTAATCCTAATCTTTTTAAAGCTAATGGCTTTCTTGGCTAAAAAAAAAAAAAAGAAAAAAAAAGGTTATGAATTTATATGCACCTAAAGGGGTGGGGGAAACCTAAAAATAGTAATGAAGTGAGCTTGTGCCTAACTTCAGTTCAGTTTAGTTGCTTTAACTTTAACAGAAAAATGTCAGAAAGCAGCAGTTCTTCAAACTACCGTGAATAAAGCACGAAACTGAAAGTAAAACTCAGTGTTAGAAAATCAGCAGTAGACAAACTTACCTGAGTCCAAAAGTTGAAGAGTTTGGAGAATACTTGTGAGTCTGACTTGGTGTTCCTCTGCTGCTGAAGTAGGTCAGCGGACGAGTTTATATCCGCTGAATTTTGAGGAAGTACAATGGGAGCTCAAGGTCTGGGGAGGAGTTTCCTTCTTCCATGCAGGGAAATTACATCTGGTTTCACTGAATAAACCAGATGATGTCAGGCGTCAGGTTACAGAGGCATGTCTGAGGAGGAGAATGTACCGCTGCAGTTTGGACTGCTGCGTGAAAAATAAAGAAGGCTTTCAGATTTTTAATAAAAATGACTTGAAACTTGGCCTTTGTTCTTTTGTAAAGTCTAACATTGATTAGCTTTTATGGCAGACCAGGCTGTGTACTCTGTTCAGTAATCAAAGTGAAATCAAAGAGGAAGCCTTGCTCGTTTATTCTGCTTTAAACTCTGCTCTAACTCATTCTGAAGAATAATACCACAATGCTGAAATGGACCTGAGCTCTAGTCTCATGATTAATTATTAAACAAAGACTTTTGTTATCTCAAAAGGAAGGAAGGAAGGAAGGATGCAGCAACAAAGGTAGGTGTAAAGAACAAGTATGGGACAAGTGTGTGCAATGCAGTGGTTGTCAGTCACTATACTGCATCAATATTGTGTTACACAGATTGGAAATCAAAAGATTAGCATTAAAAATTCAACTGTGGACTCCAGCAGGAGCTGCTACACCAAAACATCTCCTGCAACGCGCATTTATTATTTACTTAACGTTTAGCATGACTGATTTAGCGTGACTATTCATGCCAGTGGAGTGAAATCAAGTTTTGTTTCAGGCCATAAGTGACTGAAGATTTCCACAAACCTTTCCAAGGGAATTTCTGCTGTTTTATATTTCATCATCTCAGGTAAACACTGGCATGTTCGCCTGAGATGGTCAAAATGTGGTCTTTGCAGAAAAACAGAAATGTTTTTGTACTTCAGATGAAGAAAATACACAAAACAGTTTTCTGTCTAAGGATGCTTTACCACACATACACATACAGCACTGGACTGTATATAATGTTGTGAAAATGCTACATGCTATAGTCCACTGATTTTTGCGAAAGTTACGCCTTTGTTTAAGTCTTTTCTTTAAAACTGACACATTTATGTTCATTGCGTCTTATTGGAAAACTATTTCCTTGAAGATTGCTAACCAAACATGCTTTTTTAACAGCAGTTTTTGTGATTAATAACACGAGAACAAGTGTAAAACCTGATCATAAGCAGCAGCTCACTAAAAAAAAAATTCCCACAGCAGAACCTAAATAGGTCTTTACCATATTTGTATTTGCCCCAATTTCTGTCTGTTTTGTGGTACTTCCCCATGTTGTTAGTCATGTGTGTATATATGAACATGTCTTGTGATTCCTATAATCATACTGGTGTCTAGCACATATCTGGACACTGAAGTAAATATAGGAGCATCCCGTGGAGCTCAGCTGTCCAGTGATACATGGCCGTGTTGCTGCAAGTTAATCAGACATGTAATCATGTAATACATGAATAATAAAACTTGTTTTAATGGAGAAGCTTCACTAACACTATGGCTAACACTAACTTTACAATTACAGTTACTATTACAACACATAATATATTATTCATGCATATCAGTATGTTGTGTTTTTATGATATGGACAAATGTACATTTATGCTGGCAGTGAAACCTTAAGATGACACTATGTCATGTGATTAGGTTGACTGACACTTTGGTGCAGAGCTATGTATAATAATTGGTTAGACTCCCTCATCATTGGGCAGTATTTCCTCATTTTTATGTAAATTAAAATCTTTACTGGTTGCTTAATTCCCTCATCAGTATTGGCTATCTGATGTAATTTATACATAACACTTATCCTGCACAATAGGAAACTTCAGCAACTTTAAGTAAATCAGTGTTAAATCAGTGTTAAATCATGTGTTACACTCTCCTGCAGCACAGACAGATATCTTCAGGTGCTAGAAAAATACTATGAATACTCATGAATGCATTTATTGTTATAAGATGGAATTTCAAAAATATATTTATTTAACCTAATAATAATAATATTAATAATAATAACAACAACGATAATAATAATAATAGTATGAAAGTTGTACATTCATGACCCTCAGTGGACCAGTGACAATGACCTTTGCATTAATATCAAACACCCATTTACACTCAGTAATATTAAAATCTAATCTAAACTTGTTGCACATTCATGCCGTTGGCACTACATGAGTTTGCCTCATATGCCTGGTCTGCCACGCTATCAAACTTCATGACAATGTAGGCATTTAGAACTGTTTTACTTTTTATTAAGAGCAATACATGAAGCCACAGTTAAGAGGAATCACACAAAAATGCTAAATGGCAAAACAAGGTCGAAAAGTCTTAGATATAGACATAAATCATGTGCTTTTTTTTGTTACTCTTGTAATTACTTGTCAACTATACAGGTTGTTAAAACTTGCTAACAGTGGGTTCCAGGTCTTGTCATAGCAGTGAAACCTCTGTTTTGATTTTAATATGTTTATATTCTGTACATTAATTTGTCAGATTTTGATATTTATTTAAATTTTAATCTTCCTTGGAATAGGTTTTTGGTGGGTGAAATTTAAATAGAAGATTTAATCATAGACATTTTTGTAGATGTCTATGATTCTCTTTAGTTTAATTTAATTATAGGACAAGTCAAAAGCAAGTTTTGAATTCAGGACATCAAAAATTCGTCCCATCAGCAAATGTTAGACAAATCGCAAAGGACCCAAAGTGCTGCGCTGTGGGGCTCCAAAGTTAAAAGTAAAAACCTTATATGACTTTTAACCTACTGGAAATTTTTTGATAGGAGGAGACCATCATAGTCAAAGCAGAAGAAAATGTAAATGAGCAGAGTTTGCTCGGCAGAATCTGATGATTTACAGTTTCAAAGGCTTTACAAAAAAGAAAAAAAAAAGTCAAGGATGTCATTCAGTGTACAAATCCAGCTATTTATCTCTCCTTTGCTGCTTCAGCTCTCCTCAGGGTGAAAAACAATCTTGGGTGCTGTTCTAAGATCCCTGTTGAGTTAAGATCTCTAGTGTGTTAAGTGCAATGCAGGCAAGCAGCTCTGGGCAATGACTTTCATCACTGACAGCTCACTGTCTAACTGATCGATATTTTTTTATATCTAAACATCTGCTCAGTGGATTTCACCAGGCTGGAGAGAGCATCTTAAACCTCTGTAAAACTCCACGAGGTTCCTCTTTGGCCACTTTAGTTAATGAGACTCATGAACTGTAGTGTCTTGATGGATCTACCATGCAGCATTCAACCCCCATCTTAGCATTAGGGGTCATGACCTTTGTGTATGCATGTGAGTACATAGATTGATTATCCAGTGTTCTTTATTAAGGTGGCTACCTAGCAGTTAGTATTTCTCTGTTTTTTTTCCTCTTGGCTGTTAAAACAATCTATTAATATCTTAACATGGGACTGATGTTAAGGATGCAGTTCTACATTTTCTCATGTGAGCACTGGCAGACATTTTTTTCTTCTAGTCTGACTCTTCGCTGTGAACGGTGAAAAGTAATCTGAGGCCCAGCTCAACAGTAAATTCCTCTTGTCTTCCCTTTTTTTTTTTTTTCTCCTCCTATTAGGTCACATCTGTTTCCCATCTCAGCGCATATTCAAAACCTACCACAAAACTGGAAACGGCTTAGCTCCCAGAATCCTCTGCCAGTCATATGATCCATGCACTGACTCACACCATCACGGGACATCAGCTTTTGCCATTACAAAACTGAACTGGCTCTGCAATAGCAAGAAATAATCTTGCATCACAGTGGTTAGGTACTGCAGAGTAAGCTGAATGACATCTAATTTTCTATATGCATCTATATGACCCTCTCAGGGGACAGATTACATATCACTAATGTTGTTAGTAGTTGAAATCCACTGGATTTGAGCACCATATGACATCAGACTTCATTCAGATTCGCCCCCCCCCCCCCCCCCCCCCCCCCCCGGCAATCTACTGAGAAAGCCCAAGAGGCTTCGAATTCTCATCTGACCTGTGTGCACTTTTCATTGACCAGTTCAGAGATTAGTGCTGCAGACACCAAAGAGGTTTTAAAGGCTTGTTTTGATTCCAACAGATTAGACTGTGTTGTCTTTTTTCATTCCAAGCTCAGATTGTTTATGGCGGGAAAAAACATTACGTGCATGCCGAGTTGTTGTTGTCTGAGCCGTGCTTGTCCTGATTCTGCTACAGAAATATGAGTGTCAGAGTTTTACATCAACAAAATGAAGAGAAGACGTTTGTCATGCTTTAAAACTGCCGTTCAGTTTTGCTGTATAATTCTGTCAGTTGTGTTCTAGAAATGAGGACACTCGCCTGTAGTCTAGAGCTGCATCTTTGTATTTGTGCAACTATTTTTCTCGAGAAAAAAAAAAAATCAAATCTGTTTAACAGGCAAGTAAAAGCACTCCTGAAAATCTGATCCTAGGGGATACTCAGCACCTATAGTGAAGATAAGACTCCAGAAGGTTACTGCTGCTAGTTAACAGAAAAAAAAATCTTTTTATATTTTTTTATTTTATTTTATTTTTTAAAGAGAATAAGATTAAAAAGAAAATCTTAATCAGTAAGCATTAGTAAGCACAAGGTACTTTGCTGCTTGTGATTGCATGAAAGCACCCTGCACAAATGGTCTCAATTTCTGTTTCTGAATCTGATGCAGATCTGTGTTTTTTTTTTATGGAAATTAGGTTTTTAATGTCATCAAGAGCAGAGATGAGTGAGGCTCTTTTGATTCTGCTATTGGGTTCAATGCTGACTATGATAATAAAACTAATTTTCCAGGAGTTGTACTAAAAATTTCTTGTATTTCAAATGAAAGAAGCCAGTCAGTTTCAGCACAATTCATACAGCTCATACAAGACAGTGACTGCAAAAAATGGGGGACAAAATAGGCAGCAGTAACAGCAATAGTGGGAACAACTTAGTGCCACCTGGTGGCTGGTTGTGCCTTGTCAGAATTTACAGTCAATTCAAATGGTCTAAAAATGGAGTAAAAATGTTTGTCTTAAAGTGGTCATAAATTTGATTGTTGATTTGTGCCAATGCAGCATCTGCAAAATAAATAAATTTCATAATTTTTCACACTCCATTTCTTTTATCAGGACGTATATGTATCTGAGAACATCTCACAAGAGGCGGCTGAAGACATCCTCCAGTGAGTGTCACTTCAGTGTTAAACCAAAGTCAGTTCATAAGCTACTTCTACCAAAGCCAGAAACTTGAAGCAAAAGAAGCAGCACTGGGAGGACTGAGTGCATTTTGCAATGAGTGAGACATAAAAGCAGCCATGAGCCACTGGGGCTTTGTCTTAATACCATATCACTTGTAATGATATAATGTCCGCTGTGACCTTCAGTTTCATTTGTACGTTTCAGTAACCTGCCTTCTGGGGAGTGTAACTATTCCACACTGTTGTGTAGCTTTTACTGCTGTTATTGCTGACTATTTCTTCCAGGATGTAATCCTTTTGGTCAGTTTAGAACATCTGAGATGGATATTTGCCAAATTTAGAAACAAAATACCAATGAATCAAAAATCAAAGACCCAAAAATTTCAGACTTCAGATTTTAAAGAGCTGACTCTTTGCCGAGCAGTGATGTTGGTTCAGTGATGTGTGGTTAGAATAATGAAATAAAGGTAAAGACTGAGGTTTTTTTTTTATTTATTTCTTGGACTTCTAAAGGCTCCAAAGAGTTCATGCAATTTAAAGTTGAACTGCATAAAAAGCAGGAAATTTCTGTACATTGTTCTATGATGCCTGAAATTTTTTGCTAACGTATGAATGAATGAATAAATAAATAAATGAATAATTTAAAAGGAAAAGACATTTTTAATCTCAGGGACTTTTCAATAACAGCTAAAACCTTAATATCTATTCTGGTAAAAAACATGTTTTTGTTTTTTAAAGTGCTTCTATTTTGTTCCTGTTTGTTACAGTGCATTAAGGGACTCATTTCAAATGCTATATTTGGAGAACTCTGACCTCTTTTTGTAGATTTGTGATTACAGACAAACAGCTGTCAGATGAATCAACGTGCCAACATAAAGTTTAAATTAAACAACACAGTAACATCCTGCATCACTGCTGAAGTTAGAAAGGTTCCCAAAGAAGTTCAGTGGAATGTAAAATGAGGTTGAAATAACCAGCATGTGTTCAGTAGGTTAATTAGCTGAATTGCCGCAGAGGAAATCCAGTGGTTGTTTTGGCCTCAAAGTGACTCTGTGTGTGTGTGTGTGTGTGGGGGGGGGGGGTCAGAACAAGCAACAGAAAACAGACAAAACCACACAACACACAAAAGAACTGCACATGTCTCTGAATCACAGGTACATTCACAGGGGTTGGTTTTTGGCTTTAAGGCTAGAAGATCTGGTTTTTCATAAGGCTGCTGTAACAGTTACTGTGGTTGAGGTACAACTGTATAAACTGATTAAATATACTTTGTTTCATTAAGCAGCGTTCCCGCTAACCTGTGAAATCTAACCTTCTTAAATGTAAATCTTGGTGGGTTGTGAGCCAGCCTGCAGCTCACTAGGTTTAGATGTTGTGGACGTCACAGCACCTGCATGCAAAATACCTCCCTCCACTGGTAGTGGTCTGCACCCTGTGACCTGCTATGCAACCACAGAGACGTGCTGTCCTTATGCTTTTGGTGTTTGTGGTCCTCATTCAGTTTTCATGTACTCATATAGCTAAGGCACCAACCAAAAAGTAAATCATTCATTGGAGGAGGGGAGAGCAGCAGGTTTGTGCAGACTATGACAGACAGACTTGTGAAGTGGCTCAGAGTCCCAAGCCTCTAAAAATAGTGAGGGCAGCCCTCCAGCCTTTGCTTTATTTCAGGTTGACCACAGTAAGGCCTGGGGTGAAGGTGAAAATCAAACAATCCTGAATGAGAGCACTGACATAGAGTCGGGTATGGTTCAATGATTGATCATTTGATATTATATCAGTGAACCACATTCTAGTAAAAGTTTTCAAAAAATTGCAACCACAAATCATGTTCAAATGATTTCATTTGTATGGCATGCAGGGTCAAGGTCAAATCAATGCTGGCAATCATTTCAATTCAGTTACTAATTCAGTTATTACTTCTTATTTTAAAACTGTTCAATATCATTTAGGAAGTTTGAATTTGCAAAATAAATCTGCTTGATTTTCCTCTCTCCTCTGTCATTCCAAAATTTCCAGCTGGTTCCTGAGCATGTACTGAACAGCAGTGTAGACCTACATGTAGAATGATAAAGTGTACATGTCGGCCAGTCACTAAAGACATGACCGGTAGCTACACAGTAAAATGCAACTTGAAGGCATCTAACCCAGTCATCAAACATGAACAAAGTACAAGTTGATGGTTTCTGAACAGTCGCTGCAATCTTAAATAGGTCTTTTAACTTCTCCACATACATTTATAGGTTCTTACCTTTTTCATCCATCCAAGGAATTTGTTGAAGCTTAGGGAGCAAAACATTTTTTTTTGGCAATTTAATAATTCCTACATCTATATGTAAGGGTTTTTTTTATGTTAATGGGAACCCTGATGGATAATGATATCCAACTCTAGTTTTTCAGGCTGTTCTAGCCAATTTCTCAGGCACATTTCACGAAACTCATTAGCTTAATTTCCAGCAGCAGACAGCTGTTTTCAACAAACCGAAAGAGGGTTGATTAACTCATTGAGCAGCAACATAGCAAGCAAAAAGCAAAAAATCAGATTTTTACTAGCTACAGAAGAGCATCTTTTTTCTTAGGAACTGATGGAACTTGAAGTGTTTACAGTAACATTCAAGTTGCAATATTTTCTCAGGACATGGATTGATATCTCATCTCAAACAGCTGTAGGACGATGTCACAGAAGACAGACAGGTGTTGGCTTTAAGCACACTGATTTGAATCTTTTTGCCGTCTTCCTAACTGTATCTGCTTTGTGTGGAAATGAAGACGACGGTGATGACGAGCCTGTTCTGCATAAATTGGAACAACACAGGTAAAAACAAAACTGCACATGATTGAGACCACTTCTTGGGAACAGCTGTTATTGATGGTGCACTTCATCAATAACTCAGAAACTCTTTTACTCTTACCATACCATACCATCTTTATTCATAACAGCACTTTAAAACAACCACAGCTGACACAAAGTGCTATGCATTGGAACACACAAAAAAAACAACAACATAGAAATAAGTCTAAGTATGAAAACAGACAAATAAGTACTACAGTAGGTCTTGTTGGGGGGCAGGGAAAAAAGATTATAGGTTATAAGACGTGCTTTAAAATTGGACAGTGAAGAGGCCTCTCAAGTTATTCCATAATTTAGGAGCAATGATGGAGACAGCCCTGTCCCCTCTGAGCTTCCTTCTTGATTTCAGTACCTCCAGGAGCAGCTGGTCAGCTGACCTGAGAGACCAACAAGGTATCTAGGGGTGAAGAAGCTCAGAGAAGGAGGGCAGAGCAAGATGATGAAAAGATTTAAAAACAAACATAAGAATTTTAAAATGAACCCTAAAATATACAGGCAGCCAGTCTCTTGTAAAAGCGACTGCTAATCTCAATTGTTTCAATTGCTTGTGAAATAACAAAAAACAAAAAGACATGTTCATGTTCAAGATGTATATGCAAAATTATTTTATTCCTGTTGATATTTTAAATATTTCAAACCTGCAGTGTTTCTGTGTGGGTGATCAGAGTCTCAGGATAAGCACAGTACAAGTGAAAAAAAAAAAATACAATGCAAGGTACAAGACATGGCACCCCTACTCTTATGAATCCATAGACTTCCAGGATGGTTTTTGCCACCATAACTTCACCAACCTGCTATTGGACTCTGTTTGCTAAAGCTGATAAGCTTGGTTAGCAAGTTGTTTCCATAGATGATATGGTGTATTGCACACATACTAACAACAACATGCAAACAACCAACTAGTGCAAATAATGCAAATGAAATAAAAGGCTTTCACACACCATAACACAGACTTACTGGATGCACACAAAGCAAGCTGAATATATATATATATATATATATATATATATATATATATATATATATATATATATATATATATATATATATATATATATATATATATATATATATATATATATATATATATATATATATTATATATATATATATATATATATATATAAATAAAGGTATTTGTTTCTGCTCTAGAGTTAAGCATTTTAAAATCTATGGGGAATTGCTCCCCTTGCAGCCTGAAATAAGAAATTGCAACTTCCACCATAGTTCCATTTTTCACTATAATGGTTGGCATTTGAAAGCATCCTCATTAAGCATAACTCAGTATAGTACATCAGATGGTAATGTGGTGATAGGTCTGAGAAATGACAACTTTGCAACATCTATGGACCATTAATCTAAAAAAAATGAGGAAAAAAATCACTGATCAGATTTTGCAGTGCCATCATTTGCACATGTAAGAGACACTGAGCTGTAGGGGAGCTGATTATAATGAAAAATGTCAGGGACAACAGTGAGATGTAAAGGAAGCTTTAGTAAATGCTTTACATTAACTGAGTCTCAAAAATTCATAACAGAGAACATCTAATCTGTCAACCTCAAAAACAATTTAACAGTCTTAATTCATTCACTCCCTTTTTACAAACTTCTGAATAAAATATTTCCTTTTGACTTTTATTTGCACTGATGTTTCTTATCAACCTTGAAAACAGTTCTAGGTCCTCTTACAGTGCTTTTGTGTTTTATAATCACTAGCATGTTCATGTTTACAAAAACAAAAGCTTACCAAAAATATTGTGACATTATTCCTAAAAAATTATTTGTACACTGACAGCAGGCTCAAAAAAAACAGCCACTGAGTCTAAACTAAATAATGCTTATGTATATTCTTCAAAGACTTGAGATCTATATGAGATTATATAAAAATCTACATATCCCTGGATTTGCTTAATTTTTTTAAACAGCACTTCACTTTGAACCTTCCCTTTCTGTATCTTTGTCACATGCTCATGAGAAAATCATCAACGAATCTAACCATAAACTGGCAGAAAAACAAAGTCATTCATGATTCCTGGCATCTAATCTCTTTACATGGCCTGGTTGCTGTGCATCTGTGCTGTCCATTGATGCACACATGTGCTCTGATGTTCAAGGGATTAGTATTTATTCTAAGCAGAGAAAACCCCTCATATCACGCACACGGAATTGAAAGCCCATTTCACGAACAACCTGCCAGCACACATTCATAATTTTTCCAATGGCTGATCTGTCACGTGCTGATCCATCTCCAAGTTCGCTCTTCAGGGATTAGCAGCCCACATGAGGCTTTAAAGTGCTGCAGTGGCTTACACTTCTGTCCTTTATATTTTTAGGATAGGGTTATGCAAATAACTTGCTGATGTGCAGAAATTAAATGAGCTCATGGCTTTTAGCTTAAGTGACACCCTCTTTATAGCAGTGCCAATATTTTAACTCTGAAGACTGAGCACTCAGCATTGGTTGGACTCTCAGCTGACACCTCAACATGGATTAAAATGCTAAAAGGTCTGTTTTTGCTTGTTTGCTTTGGTCTGTGAAATGGCATTAGTGTAACTTTTGAGACCAGTTGATAGTTGGTCGCAGCTTTCATTCAGAAAGGAAGAGATTTACATCAGAAGGTTTAGAGAGGTTAATTAGCAGGAGCTTAAAAAAAGAGGCATTTTTAAAAGATTTCATTGATTATCAGATAAAGGGGAATTCAAAACTTCACTGCCACCCTTTCTGACAGACCCTCTGCAAGAAGAACAAGCTGTATTTGCCTCAGTTTACTTTCTTAAAGCAGCCTCATTTATCATAAAGATGACCATTATTGAAATCACAGCAACTGACATCTTTTTTATTCATCAGGCAAATCATTTAAAAAGCCATTAATTAAGGAGTAAATAATTAAATTATCCCTATGTAGTATCCATGGTTGTAAGAAGACACCCAACCCGTGGATGGCAGCAGGAAGACCAGATGTCGCTGGCAGCCATTACTGAAAAGGATAATCACTTGAGAAACCGTGCTTCCTCTTCAACAACCTGACAGGAGTTCCTGTTGGCTAACTGTGCTGAGCTGCACGCTGGGCAAAAGCCAGTCTTGCTTTGCAGATACGAACATTTAATTAAACATAACAGCTAGTCAGCACTGTGGAAGAAGCTTTTCCTGTACTTTAATAAGCTTATGGGTCAACCTACCTAAGATGTTTGACGTTATTAGTTTCTTCGTTGACCTCACAATCCACTTTGTACCAACACATCAAACAGAGTCGACTGCTGCCTGCATACATAAACATAAAAGCTCACAAACACAAAGGAAAACAGGAGGGCGATCGGGGTAACCAGCCCCCAAAAATTATTCTACTCACATGCGTGTGGACGTCAGCTGTTTGTTTTGTCTGGCAAACCCCACGCTGTTGAGAATCTAGTCACGTTTCTGCTTAATCATGCAGAATCTGCTTTTGACAAATTGCACTAATTTAAAGGACAAGGGGTGAAAGTAAACTGGGTTTATAGGTACAGTTCAGTGCCAAGGAACTGATATACAATTTATTGTTGATATTTACAATATCATTTACTTCTGAACTGACTACATAAAGAGCAATGACTTTATCAAGCAATCATGCCTTTCTTTATCAGTGTTGCTATCACTTGTAGGATTACCACAGGAATTCACCCTGGGGGCCAAAGGTCAGACATCATGATTCCTCTCTCCTAATTAGCTCCACTTCCCATTGCTCATCTCATGTGGTGTTGATCCTTCTTTGGGGCTCTATTCTAATTAAACCCTGGAGAACAGCATACCACTGTCATTCGAAAACACAGATGGATGCGTCTTCATTTGTAGAATGTCAGTTCACCTTCAGGCAACGCTGTCCTTTCAATATGCCATCATTGATGAGCTGTCTTCTCAGATTACTGCATCTTAAAAACCTATAAAATAACACTACATTATTCCAACAACACATATTAAACATTCCCATGTGCTCACTGTTGTAAAACTTCTCGTACACCTGCCGATGTATAAACTGCTGACTTGTCCACCAAGAGCATCAACATGCTAGGCAGATGGTCTGTCTTCTGCTGCAGGGAAAAGAGTAGGATGCCCTACTCTGATCAGAGAGCCAGAGGCAAAATGGATGAGGATTAATTAAAATGGAAAGTGAGGTTAAGCCCCAGTCAGACTCCTTTTGGGAGCCAAAACTGAGAACTTCAAGCATCCTGAAAATCCGCTTACTGTCTGAGAAAACAATTTCAGCGTTGGGAGGAAGCTAACCTCATTCAAATATTTCATGCAGCTGTTCTATTACTAGTAATTTGCTACACAAATCAAATAAACATCCCATTATTATTTCTTCTTCTTCTTCCAAACATATCTTAATCACAATAAAGTGTTCACATTGTAACCAAACAACGAGGCAGCATGTAAAACAGCGAGTAAAACCCAACGCTTAAGTTTACACAGCTATATGAACTGACCTTAATTTTGTAAATTTAGATATACACACACAAGACTCATTACATAGTTGCAGAATTTATGTTGCAGATATGTCAGCAATATTGTTACTTAAATGTCTCAAAAGAGTACAGCTGTCCAGAGGACCTAATGACCGGGTGGTTAAGTTACTTATCAGTTTAAATTAGCTGACCAATCCCCAGTCTGACTCCTGCTCAGACTCCTGGCAGCTTGTTGTCCATTTATTCGCTTGCCCTCATTTTCTGTCATTTTAACAGTGGGTCTTTGTCAGTGTTTAAAGTTCTGACTGACTTCTTGGCAGTGTTCTGCTGAGGACCTTAACTGAAGCTTCCTCTTTATTTTCAAAGATAACCTGTTCTTTTAAAATGAACTTTAGGAAAATCTGTTGTTTCAAAGCCAACTTTTTAAAAATGAGCTCTTATAAATTCTGCCCATTTCTAAAGACAGGCTCAGCTTTGGCTCTCTGCTCTCACTTGGTACCCATTTGCTTTTAGTAGGTTGACTCGTCTGTTCTATTACTCAAGTAGGAAGCTGTGACGGGCACACGTGGTAAAATCCGGAGGGAAGGTCTCTTTGGATGGGTGACTTTCCATTTTAGGCTGGGATGCATTCACTGTGAAACATTTTCTGCACCTGTTTCCAACAGCTGAATGCTTGAATAGTTTAGCAACGGCCTTTGAGGTATGTTTGCTCCCATTTGGTGAGTGCTTTGAAACTGAAAACCAATGCAGCTGTGACAAGCACCCAATGAATCAGTCGTGTTTGAAAACACAGAGTACCAAAGGAATATGAAACATTTTAATATGTTTAAAAATTTTGATTTCGATGGGGGGGGGGGGGGGGGGGGGGGGGGGGGGGGGGGGGGGGGGGGGGGGGGGGGGGGGTTGGGAGATGGCACACATAATGTATCTATTCTTCTATTCTGTGATCAGAGATCAGTGCCGACCACATCTGTTAACCCGGTCTCATGGCAGTTTGTGATACAGTCACGATCTGACTATTTCATGAACTTCCATGAGACTGGCTGAGAGTGTAGTGAACATCTGATACAATTACAGAGTGAAATAAGGTAAAATGAAAAGCCTGAACAGCTTCATATCACCACCAGGATGGCATAAGGCTGTTGTTATACAGAATCTGCAACCCACTATATTAAAGAAAGGTTCGATTGACTTTTCCCTATCATTGGTAACTTTAAACCCAGATCTTCCCTTTTATCTTTAGCAAGCATTCCATGTGGTATTCTTAATGCTTGCTTGGTCTCATGTGTGTTCCTTTCATGCAAAGGATCAGAAACCCTACTTCACACAACACACTACATCAGTCACTTCTTGCATCAGACGCTTTCTAAAAGTGGGCTCCATAAACTGTTTCTTGTACGGTCCTCTTATGTTGTATCTCTTTATGACAGCAGGCTTCCATTAAGAACAGTTATAAATACTTGCTCTTTGAGTTGGTTGCATACCACCTAGGCTCACAGTAAGTATAAATGTGTGTATGTGTGTGCATTTGTGTGTATATGTGTTAAGAACGTGAGGTCCCTGTTAAACATGTTTTTAGCCCAGGGTATGGAGCATCTCTGTTCTGACCAGAGAGGGAAGGTCAGTCTGCTTCACACTAATAAACAAGAGCTGTACACATTCAGTCCACTGACTTCTCTGTGTGAACAAGTAACGTCAGTATAATTACGATAATCCTGGTTTTGGAAGATTATTACCTCACAGGATAAATGAACTGAGTTGAACTGAAGTGAGAAGTTTAATGGATGCCATCAGGGCTATTAATGTTTTAAAACCTTTTTTTTTTTTTTTTTTTTAAACAGGGGTTGTGTTTATCAGGGCTGGCAACTATACTGATGGTTGTGGAAGAGACAGTAGGGGTTTTCTTCATCTTTAAAGTATCCAGCTGTTGTTTAATCTAAAGATTTAGCTGACCCATACATATCTGCACATTTCTACACACAAGCTTTGATAGTAATGCAATGCCCTGGAAGTGTGCCAGGCCTCACTCAGTGTAGAGGAAAAAAAAAAACCCACAAATCCCCTCAGAGCTGACAGCTTGGGGATTTTTCCACCCATATTATTATTATTTGCACATCTCCATCACCCTGGATGTGTTCTAACAGTTACTTTAGTGACAGAAAGCTGCTTTTATTCACATCAACCTGTTGGGAGTACAGCTGTGTTCTTACTAAGGCACTACATTTTTTTTAATTCCAGTGAAATAAAAAATCCTACATTTTATCTTTAATGTTTTTTGTTTGTTTGTTTGTTTTTAGCTGAGTAAAGGCACAAACACCTTATAAAGGAATAGCTAATACCGGCGACCTGTTTTGGGTTTACCCAGGTTCTGACCCAAAGAGAGTCAGTCAGTCATTTTTAAGGGGCTCCACTCACCACTTGCAATCCTATGCAAGATAAAGTAGGTATGTCTGAATGTATGGTTGCTAAATTCTCAAAATATAGCAACACTGTTAATGAAAAGTCTGACAGGACACAGCTATTGTCAGCTATTGTCATTCCAAAGGCAATTTTTCCATTAAATCAACATAAATAAATTCTCCTTAATGAAATGTATACATTAACCATAAACACTGACCCCAAATCCATTTTGTCCTTCAAACCAACAAAATGTTTTGGGTTAAAATACATAGGTGACTGCCCCTCCCTGAGCCTGGTTCTGCTGGAGGTTTCTTCCTGTTAAAAGGGAGTTTTTCCTTTCCACTGTCGCCAAGTTCTTGCTCATAGGGGGTCGTTTTGACTGTTGGGTTTTCTCTGTAATTATTGAAGGGTCTTTGGCTTAAAACATAAAGTTCCTTGAGGCGACTGTTTGTTGTGATTCAGCGCTATATAAATAAAATGGAATTGAATTGAAGTGGTTCAATATGCATCTATTATGGTAACGTTTCTCTGCCAGGTCCTTGGAGACATTTTGTTGATTTATTTGTAATGCTCCAGTGAGATTAAAAAGGTCTAAATATAACCCAGCAGAGCACTGTAGCTTTTTCTTCTTTATAATAAACACTTTAAAGAGATGCCATACATTCTGGTAATCAGTGATTTTAACCTATGATGCTCATGGAAGGCCAAAATTGCTATATTACAGAAATGACACTGTGTTTCCTGTTTTTTTTGTTTGTTTGTTTTTATCTTGCTTGTTTGTTTTTAATCTTGTCTTTATTAAAGTATGACGCAGGAGCACGTGGAGATTGTTAAATGTAACTTTAAGTAACTTGAAAGTGCTCATTACAGTAACTTTCAATTTGAGTCCTAAATCAGATAACCACACACACAAAATGTATATTTAGAGAGAAACTCATTGTCCTCTACCAATTTCTACTGATAGCGTTAAACTACGGGGTAATAAAACGATGAATACAATGACGCATACGTTTTTGAGTAGTTGTTATAGAAAGAAAACAGGCGCGCACGAAAAGTAACCCCCTTTTTCGTGTTTGCTGGAAGAGAACTAGACTTCGTTACACTACTCGTTACGTGGGGATTTACGGCTCCGACGCAGGGCACCGTTCCAGCCTTAAATCTGTGTGACTTTTGCTCCATGAGCTGAGCAGAGGGATGGAGATGATGCGGAGGACACAGCATCAGCGGCGCCGTTAGAGCGCAGCAGCTTCTCTCCAGAATCACCACTCACAACAACACAGACAGAGACGGAGACGACCTAAATTATTTTAGGAGCAATTATTGGAAAACTCCCAGAGGTATTCGACAGTTGGAAAAGGAAATTAATGAAGAAGGAGGGCGAAGTAAATTGCGCGACTCCGGCGTGACAGATGTTGGAAAACTCTGGCTGAATGTAGACCGACAGAAAAGGGAGAGAGGAGGGAGAAGAAAACCGTCCTGAACAGAGATGAGCACTCCTTTCTGCCGGAGACGGGCAGTGAGAGTTGAAGTGGTGAAAGCTTTATTGCGATGATTCAGGTGAGTTTTATTTCTGATACTTTAATTTCCTACAAACTAGTTTTTAGGGCTTCCTGTAGCAGTTCTGTGATAGAAATAGGCCACACTATAAACTGAGTTTAGCATTAAATCTTCATCGTAGGCTACTCTAAAACGAGCCGATGTTGACTTTGTGCTTTATTTTACCGCATTTACTCTTATGGAGTCTCCATCATCCTTGTAGATGCAAATGACTAGCTGCGTTTCTGTTACAACGCTTCTTGTAATATTTCCTTTTTGAATGCTATCATTCAAAGAAGGACTGCAGCATAACAGTAGACATGTTTCGTGTTGTCTAGGTTAAACCAAATTTGATTTACATTGGGACTGATGGAAATACAGTACAGAAGAAACGAGTTGCTGGCGTTCATTTAAGTTTTCTGTTTATTTGCTGTTTGGTGGTGTTGCTATTATAAGGTCAACTTATTTTGTTGTTCATATATGTGTAGCCTGCTTACTTCATGCTTCTGATGTTTAGTCCAAACCTAGTCTGTGAGATGACAAATCAGACGATAAATAATTCGATAACAGTATTACAAGGTTAATAACTTTTGAATATTTATTGTGAATTGTTTGGGAGCAATGCTGCAGAGGCTGTGTTTAAACACTGACCTATATTCATACTTTTATTTCTTATGTTTGCTGTATGTATTTATTTATTTTACAACTTGAACCCATCTAGATACCTAAAAAATATATATGCCATTAACATTATGTTAATTTTCAGCCAAGTTGCGAGTTATTTCCAGAAATCTTCCTTTTTGTTGTTTGTGTCATGGAGTTAGTGTCCATGGGAACAGTAATCCTCAGGATAGTTTGTTCTATAAACCTAAAAAGGGCCACAGCAGACTGTGTTTTAACAGTGTTTAGGCAGGATTACTGACAGCTGTAACCGCAGCCTCATTTCCCTCTGGGACAGTGCGAGCCCATGTGTTTGTCTTTATATTCTGTGCTACTTTATAGTATACATTATACTATATTCAGCACTATCACTGGAAGGTCTGTTTGTTACCTGTAACGCCACCATTTAAGATATGATCATCACCTCACCTGCAGCCAGGATCAGCATTTCAGTGACGGTGCAGACATGAACTCAGACCAGCAGCAAACTCTTTGTCCCCCCCTCCTGTCATAATGAGGACACACATCACACTGGTTGTGGCTCAGGAGGAGCAGATCGCCATCAAGGGAGAACCAAGGATTTGACGCTTGGGATTCTGCCAAATGGGCAATTTAATCAGAGGGCATTTTATGCACAGGAAGTATGTCAGTCTCCTTGTTAGGAAATGATTTATCTGGACTGTTATATTGGGCAGCTAATACAGACCTCAATTGATTGCAGCCTTAGGCAAAGAAGTAGAAGATAAGTTTTTAACTGTGTTCTTTACTTTCATTGGCCTCAGTGGTAGACACATGCAGCTGGGCCTTGAGGTATACATGCTCATTAGACAGTGAGCTTGCCTGCTAATGTTATGGTGTGTTTATATATTGATCTGCATTATTCTAGCAGTTCAGCTTGCATGATATTGTGCAAAGGGCTTTTTTTTAATGTTGAATAATAACAAACATTGCTATGATTGTTGCACAATTAGAAGGAAAAAAATGGTTGTTTTGACACTTAAGATTTCAAAATTTCCAACACAGTTATGAAGATTATCAAAGGCTTTTTTTTTTTTTTTGCACTGTAAGAAAGTCAAAATGTGTAGATTTAAGTTTCAGGTCACATTTTTGGGTAAGGTTACAGAAAAGGCTCCCAGGTAGAGTCCAGACATTGATTTTCTGTCTACCAATTAAAAGATAGTCAGATAAATGCTGTAGTGGCCCCCCAGTAGAAAAAAAAAAAAACAACCTTAACACCTCAGTGTCCTCCATTTTATGGGTGATGGGAGAGCTCTTACTTCAGAGTAAGTAAGGAGCAAGTAAGTGAAGAATGGAAAGGAAAGCTATATTATATTACCGTGGGCTTGGTGGTGCTCAGATTTAAATATTATTTTCACTGTAATTTGAAGAATATATAATTCTTTGTCTGATGCATCTTGACTCCTCACAAAAAGATTGAAATGATTATCAATTTAAATTAAAACAACAGAGTTTCTATTCAGAATGTGTAAAAAATGATAGATACCCCAGACCACTTTTCTGTAGTATAAATTTCAGAAATGTTTTTCATTAATTGAAAATATGCTGATAGAAATAGAGCAGAGCAAACTTTGATACAAGGGGTTCAAGACCAGTGAGCAATGGTCCTCTTTGCCTCCATTCACACCTTGGCTGTGTTGTCTACAGTGCTAAAAAACAAAACAAAAAAAACACTTGTTTTGGCAGCACAAAGCTAAGACATTTGTGGGAATAAATATTCTGAGCAAAGAGAAAACATTAATTTTATACAAAACAAGAGCAAGCTGTGTATAATATTAGACTTTCATTAACCCTGACATACAGTTTGGGTCAGGTTTGACCTGTTTTGATATTTGACAGCAGCAAAAAAAAAAACAAATTTCATTCTTTTAGACTGAAATTTTGTGGTTTTTCGTAAAGTGGCCCAAAAGACACAAAAGTGAAAATATTTTAAAAAAATTATACTGCTGTACAGCTACTACAAGTGTTTTGTACACCGAGCCTCTTCCTGATCAGATTTGACCCATATCTATTCAGTTGGATTTTACAGCACCAGTGTGGGTCAAATAAAAAAAGAGGAAGGTGGGTTTAGGGGATCCTGAAAGTGTGAAACTGTACATGTGATGTCTGTTTATATTTGTATGGGACAGTGGTGACAGAGGTCAAGGGAGAGCTTGACACTGTCACAAGAAGTGTTCGTGTTCCCACCACATTAGCCCAGGTTCCTGCAGAGACAGCCATTCGCTGGTCTTTGAAGGATCACAGGGGAATCTCAAAACAGTGAAACATCATGTATGGTGCACCACATATATGGTGTACAGAGGTCAGAGGGTGCCTTGAGAGAGGATTCCATGACATGAGGTCTGAAAGAGGATGTCACAGTGTTGCAGTGGTTCGACAGCCACCTCACAGAAAGAAGGTTTCTGGTTTGAATCCTGGCTGGGGGCCTTTCTGTGTTTGCATGTTTGAGCAAATCCAGAGTACCTGAAGTGGGTTTTCTTCAGGTACTCTGGATTCCTCCCACAGTCCAAAGACATGCATATTTGTTAACTGGTGATCCTAAATTGGGCACATAGATGAAATGCTTGAAGCGTACATAATAAAATGCTGTATGTATGAATAAGCTTATAAAGTCACCCGAGCTGCCATTTCAGTGAGTATGGGAAACACGCAAGGTTTCCTACCACAGCTTTGAATGCACAGACTAGTTTGCAGTAAGAAAGCTTTGCGCTCTGAGTGTTAATATTGTATTAATATTTATGGCAAATAATATGATAAATGGTAGTTATGAGGATTTTTCTATGATACAGAGGTGAGGATAATGTATATATATATATATATATATATATATATATATATATATATATATATATATATATATATATATATATATATATATATATATATATATATATATAGATATATATAGATATATAGATACAGATATAGATATAGATATAGATATACATACACACACACACAATTTTTGTGCATTTTATTTTTCAGTTTATTTGCGAATATATTTACTGGAAATGTTTCCTGATTGACCTGTACTCAACAAACTTTTCTGTTCAACATCAGTGAGGGTAGCTTTAAAATAATACTTCACAGATGTCTTCAAAAATACATTTCCATAAAAACTCATTCCATGAGCAAAAAGAAAGAGACAGACCCAGTGGTGGGAGATTATTTCAATGCAGCTTTGATTTCTTTCCAACAGCAGCTTCTTAATACCAGGCTCCGCCAAAGAGCTGTCTGGGAGAAGGTGAATTTTAGCCTGGAACAATACATCCTCACATCCCCCAGCCACATTTTCAATCTTAACAGCTGAGATTAACATCACAGTTCCATTTAGTACTTCTGTCTTTTTTTTTTTTTTTTTTTATGAAAAGGCTAAATCTCTTAATTTTCACATGAGGCCTGTGCCATGTGCGGTTGTTTGTCTTTTCATCAGTCTTAACTTATCCTGCTTTTGGAGGGACTGCACATGAAAACATTTACTGTAGTGTATCCAGGGCAGAATCTCCACAGCGCTTTTGAACTCATCGCACGCACACACACACACAAACACACACACACACGCACTATTCGGTCCACATAGTCATTTGAAATCTTTTTGTAGATTAATAGAGACATCACATGTTCCCTGCCACTGGAGGAACAGAGTCAGGGTATGAATAAGGACACGAAAGCCACTGGCCCGTGGCTTGTGTCAGCAGCAGCCTCGTGTTGTTTGGCCATGAAAAAGAAAAAAAAAGTTTTTCTATAATAGAGGGATTTTTTTTCATGCTACATGTTTTTTCCAGGTTGTTTCCATTTTCGTGATGCATGTGTCCTTTCCAGTTTATTCTATTAATTTATTCATCTGTAAGACATTAACCCATTTCACATGTCAAGAGTAACCCAACCTCCAACAGAGAGCAAAGCCGCAGCCTAAGCTTTTCTAAGCAACCAGGAGTGTCTCCTTGAGGCTAAGATATTGTGAGAGTAAAAGATGAGAAGATCAAAAGGGGCATGTTTCAGCATGTTACTCTCATTTTGTTTGTGTATTTTTTATGACTGTGATGTTTTTAATCTACTTTTATTTGTAGATTATTTGTTAGTCAGTGAGGCTGCTCAATTATGTAATTAAGTAGTTATAATTCAAAGTGCTTCACATAAGCATCAGAAAAATTTACAAAAATATGATAAAGGTGGATTATTATGCTTCAAACCACTGCAGCTGCGTTTGCAGTGATTAGAGGGAAACTTGTTGGAGGGTCAAAGAGCATCCAAAACCCCTTCAACAGTCTTATGTCTACTTCTTGAAGATTGTGTTCATTGTAAGGAGGTTGAAACCACAGGAAGTCTCAAGTTTCTCTATTAAGCTCTGTTTTGTTGTCATTCACACAACTAGTTATATCACTTTTTGTATGCACAACTGCGCAATTTGACAAATGTTTTTGAGGACACAATGTGCAAAAGCACGTCCTCATTTGTATTATTCATTGCATCAAGTCTACAAAGACACACGCACACGCACACACAACAGTCTGTGAAGAGATAAAGAGATCAGAGAACCAGTTTGATTCAACTAGTATAAATAAAGCTATGACCTCAGGGGTTTTGCTCCTCCTTTTTAGTGCAGACATTGTGAACATGTATAAAGGATTTAGGTTTTAGAATTTGTATGTCTTTGAACATGAACTAGCTTTTCTCAAGCACACTGAACTCCTTAGTAGCCTACCCATTTCCTCGCTTTATTCCAGACAAATGTATCGTACTGCTATTGAAAACATCGCTTCCTCTCCACCAGGAAGATTTAATAAAGTAAAAGTCTCATGCAATGTGCAGCCATTAACTGAGTCCATTTTCAATACCCATTTAGCCACAGTCACGCAGGTTGGAGAATTTCTTGCTTTAGGTAAAAAAGCAGGGGATTAGCTGGGAGGCGGCCAGTTCTTCACAGTGCTCCATTAAGAAATTTAAAAATAAAAGTAACCATAAAGATGCCTTCACTGTGTTTTGGTCAAGCTTTCCTCATCAATCAGTAAATTTTCAATCAAATTTAAAATTTTGATTAAATTTTCTTGAGGGTCTACTGACAGTGTGCTGTAGCCTGTACAAATGACCCCATTTGAGACCTATAATAGAACAAGTCCGCCAGACCATATCGTTATAGTTATACATGTTGTAGTACCATCGTGTGGAATATTTCAACTCACTATACATCAACAGAACCGTCAGAATCCTAATTATAATAATATGCATGAAGGAATCCATAGTAACTACATAAGGTAGCTGAAGAATGCACTAATCCAAAAGAAATTGAAACCCATTTTCTGTATCTACATATTATGCTAGATACAGAAACGCCATAGCTGTACATGCTAATGCACACGACAAAGCGCATGTTGTTGTTAGCGCTTTCTATGCGATTTTTGCAAACCCATTAGAGAAAGGCTACAGCACTCTGGGACACGTTGAATGCATGATATGTAAGTGTAACTCCTCTGGTTTTATATGCAGAAAGACTTATTTCTCTATCGTATGTGGTTGCAAGTTTACTGGCATTTAAAAGCAGTCGGCAGTCGTGAGCGCTGGCGCTCCAGCAGGTCACAAGGCCTTGAATTTAGCAATGCAGTTCCATGACGTTGTCAGATTCACAAAGGAGCGTTAAAAATAATCAAACTCGATGCAGCTGAACTGTAGATATCACATTCTTCTGGTCAAAACTGGGGAACTACATTACCAGCAAGACAGTTCACCCAGCAAATTGTCATAAATGTACCTGCCAGTCTTATACAGACACAAGGTAGACTACAGAATTTATTCTAGCCATTTTTTAATGGTTCAGCTGATTTTGTGCACTGAAGCAACTTAATAAGCTTCCAAACATAGTTTATATAATTGTTTTCACATTTACAGGACCTGGAAAGAAACATTAATATGTAAAATTGATGCAATTTCCCTTTAAGGCATACGCAATCTACAATTTGTGATTGTTGGCTAAAAATAAAATTGACTTAATGTGATTGAAGTCAGGGTGGATGGTCAACAGTTAATACTTGTTGCTTTAAATATGAACGTGGTTGTCTTCCAGCTTCAGCAACTTATTTAGAAATGTTCACCTGTATTTCTTTTATGTGTAGGTAGTAGGTGGGTAGGTCAGAGTAAGTTTTTTTTTTTTTTGGGTCACGTGTACACAAAATAGTGGTAAATCAGTCTGGGATAAAGAGAGCAAAACCTAAATGTGATTAAAGAAAGCAGTCTCTCAGCTGGTTACAGGTTTTACAACATGCGTAGTGACTTAAAAGCTGAAGCCACCGTTTTCCTTAGTGGTTGGGGACATCAAGTGCTTCAGCATTAAAAGTAGTATTTCTGAATATTTAGAATACAAAAAAAATCCAAACGATTACATGAACATTAAATGGACATATCCTCTTGCCTAAATCCATGGGTCAATTAGACATATAGACTGCTGAGTGTTTCCACATTTTCAATGCTAGCGCCTCTGACGAATCAGTATAAAGACTGCAAAAACCCAGAGATGGAGGGCCAATCAAAGACAAGGCTTTTAATCAGGGAACCTCGAGTTTGTGAAGCCTGAATGGAAACAATGCCTTTTTTCCCTCTCTCTCTCATTCATTTTCTATTTTTTTATTATTTTAATTTTCCATCTTTCTTGGTTAAGTTTGGACAGGTTTAGGACAAAAAGCTGCGGTAAGGAAAAACAACGTCATTAACCAGATATTACATGCCAAACATATTCTGTGTTAAACAAATTTCTCCATCATTTGCTTATTAAGAGTGGTAAAGAGTCCCACACAAGACACTGACAACAACCCCATTTTATGAACAGATTGAATGTTTACAGATATAAGCGCAAGAGGTTGCCTGAGAGAACAGTGGTTGCTTTAACCCACTGAATAAGAAAGGTAAATCAACAGTTTTTATTTAGCTGTTTATTTTTCTGGTAAGACTGGGACTAAGCCACTTTCTGTATAGCAGTGGCTCTCTAAATGATTTGTCTCCTTTTGCGTTGTTGTCACTTAGGCTGTCTAGGATCTGCTGGAAACCAGGTGGGCTTGTGGAGCCTTTCTATGAGATTAGCATCAGGTGTTCCAAAGAGGAAAAGCTCCACCTGCACACACGGGAAGATTATGGAGTTAGTGGGTTTCTGTGAAATAGAAGTTGATTATTTGTTTGGTTACTGCAGTTTCTGTGGGATTTGGTTCATTTTAGATCAGATGTATCAGGAAATGTGATCAGAAAAGTCTTTTTGGAATTTATTCACGGTATTTTAAACATGACTAAAATTTAAGCATTTCATTTTTTTTTTTGATTTTGTAGTTTTCAGATCTCAATTTTTTCATTATAGGCCTGTAACCTGTTTTAGATCCTAATTATTTTCCTTTCCCACAGTCTTTGTGATTTTTCTTTCCTCTGGCTGTTGCTGATTTCTACCATTCTCTCCTCCTTTTGTTTCTTTTCACCCTCCTTTTGTCAGCATCTTACTTTATATTGCTTCTTTTTACCTCAAAATCAGCTGTTACCTGTACACTAATACATTTGAAGTATATTTGCATATGCTACTTTTGCTGTTAATCTTTAATTTGAAATTTTGAAGGATTAAGGTCCTTCTCCTGAAAAACACAATCTATCACAGAACAGTTTAACACCTATTACAGCTGAAGTCTGTAAGTTGCTCTGAGATAGTGAGTGTTTTACCTATGATCTGTTCCAGGTTAAGAGCCTACTCCCTTTTAATGTGTGACCTCTCATTATCTCTTTGTTGCACAATGATGGATCCAGTGCATCATATCGGTTAGCTGAGATGACCTCATTTGTCACATCACATAGGGTGCTGCACTGAGACTAATTCCCTTCCCTCATTTATTTGTGCTATTATTAATATTGCAGACGGTGCACTTTGCATGACGTTGCACAGAGTCTTAACTCTCTCCTTGTCGGAATGAGGAATTACAGCAAAGTGCTTTACCCAACACACAGTCTGGAACAAGGCTGATGTGAGTGAATCTGTCACTGTGACCCAGTTCCACCACACATTACATTGGTATAAATACTCAATCACACTATACTTAATGTGTCTGTTCCTCTTCCTGTCTATTTTTCTCTTATAATAATGGGCAAAATCAATGACAGTGACATGCAAAAACCAACAGGTAATAGAAATAGAAAAAAAAAAAATCACTGAATACACAAATCTTAAAGACAGATACACAGAGACACACTAATTATTTATAAAGGAAGAGAAATGCTTTTAGCTCCCTTTGAAATATGAACACTGTTATGGGTCATAATGCAGTTTGCTCTTAAGCAGAATCTGTACTGTGTTAAAATAGGCTAAATAAAGAACAATGCATAACATTCAGATGAAATTAGTCTATGTTTATATGTTCTTTGGCAAACAGTTAATATAATCCTGTTTGTCACAGGCACAAGCTTGAAGCCTCACCGACATATACGTTTCTTTATCTCAGTTGCAGATGCCAATTTCAAATATGCAAGCAAGCAAAAACAATCTTCTTTTGCTATATTCATATTTATAAGTCTTTTGGTTCCTCACAGCCTCATGTAAAGTGATCAAATTATAAATGGCTAGCAGGTCCGCCACACAGAGTTTGTAAAATGTTGGCAATGAACACAAACATTGCATAATGTAGACATGAATTATGTGAAGATTAGATTTTATCACCACAAGTTGGATTATGTAACAACACCTGCCACCTGATATTCACCTGCCCATTTCATTCATTAAACTTTGCTGCATTACGCATTTGAGAATTTGCTTGTACATCATGATCTCAGTATAACAAATTATATCAGTACCAATACTATCAGGCTGTCCTAAAAGCTCCCTGAAAAGCCTTCAGCTGAGCCAAAATGCTGTAGCTAGAGTACTGACAGGGACCAGAAAGAGAGAGCAGATTTCTCCCATAAGCTGAGTGTTTCTTCTTCACTCACTTCTTGTTGTTTAAAGTGAGCTTTGTTTTTCTTTTTCTGACAGTATAAGCTTGTTCAAGATCTTTGTTATGATCAAAGATATCAAACAGAAATTTTCATGGACTCTTTCAATCACTGATTTTTTTTTCAGGCTTTTTTTAAAGACATTAAAAAAATAATAAAATGAAAAGTAACTACAAGATTGGACTGTACAATTTCACAGTATAGTGTGGACTGACTGTAATAACTGCCCAGAGCATTATGCTGTGTCTACTGTTGGGAATTTTTTTTATTACTTTCTATTACTTTGTTATTGGTATTTACAGCTATTATTCTCATATCGTTTATTGACAATTATAGGGTCGCATACACTTGATTAAATCCACACTGTATGCTTACATTAGAATGATAGATTTGAGGCCGGTTATATCTGCTCTCATTTATGTTTAGGGCCTCACTTTTATCTAATGCCCACTTTTGGTTCACATGACACTTTTACCTTTATGATATAATTCAAGTCGCTTTATTTATGTACCCCTTGAAGTTTGATTCTGTAGACCCACCTGTGTTTGTGTAATATGAATTATTGTGGGTATAAATTCTGTCTAATTAAAAAACTGTCCAAAAGTGTATTTATAGCAGAGGTTTAATTGGATGAACAACCATCACTTATGACATCTGCCAGATTGGTTGTAAGTCATTGGGTGTTTTTTTAAGCATGTGAAAGAGGAGCTGGTTAGTAGAGCCTAAAGGTGATTGGTCGGCCATCAGGTATCAGGAGACGACACTGTATGCAAATAGAGGGGGGAAGGGGGGCTCTTTGTCTCTTTCTTACTCTGCTCTCCCTCTTTTCTTCCTGTCTCTGTATCTTTTCTGTCTCTTTGTTTCTTTCTTTCCTTTTCTCTTCTTTCTTCACTTTCCCTCTTTGTGTGTGTGTGTGTGTGTGTGTGTGTGTGTGTGTGTGTGTGTGTGTGTGTGTGTGTGTGTGTGTGTGTGTATTCTAGTCTTACTTCTGTTACTGTCTGTGTTTTGGTTTTTGTCTGTGTTTATTGTAACCAATATGTCTAATAAACGGGCTGCACTGGACCCTGCTCATCCCAGTGAGTTCTGGGAAATTCTGGTTTTAATTGAGTTTTATACAGGATTGAATCCATTTCATTTCAGCCAAGAAAAGGAACATGGGGACCCCTAAAATCACGACCCAACATTACACATCTCCATTTTTGGGATGTCCCACATGAAAGATGACTAGTGTGAAAGAATAGCAGCAATATCTGGGTCCAAAAATGTGGTCCTATGTTGCACTATGAGAAAGTTCAGTATTGGCAGGTATAATGGTCCTGAGACAGAATTCTGACAGAAATTTAAGGTGATCATCTGACTTGAGCTATGATCTGCTACTACTAACCAACCAATGGGAATGCATCATGAAATAACCGGCTAATCAAAACTGCAAATGCATTTGTGAAAAAAATAAAGAAATTAAAAGAAATCAGAAAAAAAAACAAAATGTTTGAGATTCCAATAGAGAAGAAAATCTAGTTCAGCTGATAACGCACAAGCTTTTAATATACAAAACACAGTATATAAACAAATAAATGTGAAGTCTCACAGTGTGGATTTAATTTATAAGATTGCTGAAATCTCAGTATATAGGCACATTTAGAATACTAAAGGATCCTTTCACCCAGCTAACAACCTTTTTAATTTCCTTCCTTTTCATTTAACACTAAGAAGTATTAAGAAAAGAACATCCATGTTTCAGAATAGCATCCTGAAACTTTCCCTGTCTGTGAGACACTAGACTCAGCACTGCAGGCTAATCAGTAGGTTTTTAATAATTGTGCAATAAGGCACAAAAAAGATTATATCTATAGGTTGTTTATATTTTTGTGGCTAATTCTCCTAAAAGTACTACTGTTTAAACAAAGTCTTTTATTTTTTAACCAAATTATCTTTCATGATATTTCTGTGGGATTGATTTTCCCAGTTTATCACTTTTATGCTTCTTTAATGTAGCGTGTACTTAATGAGTGAAGATTCTTCTATTTTAGTTTGCTTCAGTCTGAATTAAAATAACTTACTCACTCAGACAATTACGTTAAGGCAAAAAAGTATCGAGTGATTTCATCCATCTGTTTTTGCACTTCTCCATTGATAGCACATGGTGGTTTTTGGTTTTCGATGTAAGATTCTGCATTTTCTATATTTGAACACCAAATGGATAGATCTCTGTGTCATTTTAAGGACATCATAACATCTTGTGAGGTGTGGGATATATTAAATCGTGTTATCATGCTTGGACATTACAAGTGGTGTCCCCCAGGGTTCTGTACTAGGTGTAAAACTATTTATTATTTATATAAATGACATTTGTAAAGTGTCTGATATATTAAAAATTGTGTTATTTGCAGATGACACAAATATTTTTGGCTCTGATTGGAATCTAAAGGAACTGTTGGGTCTGGTCACTTCTAAATTGTCTGAAATAAAAAAGTGGTTTGACAGGACCAAGCGGTCATCAAATTTAAGTAAAACTAAAATTATGTTATTCAGGAATTGTCAAAGAAGCTCACAAGCACAGATACATAAAGATGTGCAGAAACTGAAAGAGTTCATGGGAATAAGTTTCTTTGTGTGATAATAGCTGACAAAATAAGCTGGAAGTCTCATATGAATCATATACACAAAGTTTCAAGAAGCATTTCAATAGTGAGTAAAGCAAAACACATTCTGGACCACAAATCACTCCATATTCTCTACCGTTCACTGATTTCACTGTGCTTGAAATACTGTGCAGAGGTTTGGGGCAATACTTCTAAATGTTCACTATCACCATTATCCAAATGGCAAAAGAAGGCCATAAGGATAATACTGGAAACGGGGACCACAAAATTACAGTTCTTAAATAAAAAATATTCAAACTCACTGATCTGGCTCATTTGCATGCTGCACAAATTATGTATAATGCAATAAACAGCCCACTTCCTGACAATATTCCAAAATGATTTTCTAACAAAGATGGGGGATACAATTTGAGGGGGAATTTAAAAGAAAACATCCCTGTATCCGTACAACACTGAAAGGTTTTTGCATCTGTGTAGTGAAGCCGTGGAACAGACTGAGCGAGAAACTGAAGCAATGTCGCAGCATGACTCAGTTTAAAAAGGGGTACAAAAATATGGGTTTTGCAAAGTACAAGGAGAATGCAGGGCTTTGATTGGGAGTTTTCACCCCTATTTACACACTATGTATGTGTGTGCACATGTATGTATATGTATATGTATATGTATAGACAACTGTAAATATATGTGTAACAAACTGTAAGGAAGAATTTAGGATAGGGAGTTAACAGGAAGAAAAAAATATGATTATTAGTTATTAAATTAGTGGAAAGGTGATGGTAATAAATAAGCTTATGTGTCTTGCTACTTCTTTTTGAACATGTTAATTTTTTATTACCAATTATTTTAAAACTTTGGTTTTGTGGGTTTCAACAAGGTTTCACTGATGAGCATAAGTTAGGGGCCAAATGCTGTTGCTCTGCTCTTCGTGGGCTATAACAATGTCTGGTACTTCTGCAAGTTTAGCTCCTTTTGTGGTTCGGTTTTTTTTCTGTGTTTTTACCCTTACATTGCAGACATTTTCTTTATAGATATACTTCCTGACATGATCTTGTTTACAAAGTCTTCCCCAGATACACCCAAGGGGAAAGACCAGGAGAGTTTTGTTTTCTTTCTACGCACTGAACAGCTGTTCTGCCAGTAAACCCTTTAACATTTGCTGCTTGCATGCAGGAGGTCTCAGGGGCCTTCACATTGTAGTGATGGCCCCAGAAGCCCTATAAAAAAGGAAATACACAACTCCACCATCGCCCCCGTCAAACATGCTTTCAACAACTTGAGTGCACACACCCACACAGAGAAGACAGAAAGTGCTAAGACACAAATTCATGCTCTGTGATCCCTGCACTGTTGTTCTGTTCCAGCCTCTTTAATTGGGGATTTGAGCCAGGCTCTTGTCTTTCTCACTGTGACAAGCTAAAAATAGCACTTTGACAAGTGTCAGAAAACTCAGCTGGGCTCAGACTGTGCATTCTGTGTCAGATGGACTGTTTGGCACAGGGATTCATGGTTGGGGCATTCAAATTCAGTGGAGTGGATACTGCCAAACTGTCATTCTGTGGCCCATGTGAGCTCTTGTTCCTCTTTCATGCACCTGTTGCAACAAATAACTTTCTTTTCATCTCAGTAATTGCATTCTGTCTGTCGCAATTTTTCACATTTTGCTGCAAGTGCTTTAGTAACAGGGGGATCGAATAAAGAAATTAGCTAAGGTGAAACCCTAAAGAGCTGAAACACTTCTCTAATGGCATCATAATGCAGGCAAGAAGAAGAGTTCACGTTAACTGAGAGTCATTGCCTCTTTCTTCCTTGTGGCAGTGTTACAGCAAGATAATGATGTAAGTTACTTTTCAGCGAGTAAATAAAGGGATCATGTTGAGTTTGATGAACAAGAAGAACAGCGAAACTGTCTCATTTGAGCTGTGTTGCATATTCATTTGAATGGCTGAGTGTGCCCAAACCTTTGGCCGGTACTGCACTTCTAGTATCAACATCAACAAACAGCACGCAAGCCGATGAAGCCATCTCAGGGATTATCCTAGTCACAAGAAACATTAATGATATGATGTTTTAATTTAAATATTTATAATCCTGCAGCTACACCAAGGCAAAGAAAAAAATCCAAATGTTAACATAGGTTGGATACTAGCCACAGGCAGATGTAAGGCAATGAGAGCCTGAGCTGAGGGGCCTGATGAGTCGTGTCTGATGAAGAGTAGAGAAAGAGAAAACTGAGTACAGTATGGGAAGGTGAATTATGTCAAACAATTAAGTGACAGTTGGAGTTCACCCAAAAATACTTCTGGACTCTACTAAAGAATTGTCTAATGAGGTGTTACATCACTGATATTGTTTGCCTTTTGGCAGTGTGAGGGTTTAGTGAGGTAAGAGCTGGCATCTGCTTGGCTTTAGGAGAGTGGATATTTTTGACTCATGGAAAAAATGTTTTTGCAGGGTCATCAAATGGCAGTTTCATATTGGTCAGTCGGAGTCTGCAGTGTCTTGCCAGGCTCTGGCAACGTAAGCAAATCCGAGGACCAGGATGAAACGAGTTCTCTCAGTCTCTCAAACAGCATTGTTATTAAACAGAATTCAAGTGAAATTAACCAGATAAAAGCTAAAATATGAGTGTAATTGTGTAATTTCATAATGCAACACTGAAAACTGAAATAAGCATCACCTCAAACCAAAATGACAACAATACCCCTGTTGCAAATGTTTATAAATCTCCAATTAAATATAATCAGCACTGAATTGAATTAAACAGAAATAATTAAACACTCATAAAGTCTGTCAAGAAAACTGGAACCATAGTGGGAATGTAGGTACTTTTGCAAGACTATGAAGCCTGTAGGTGTACTTTCTAACAAAACCACTACATTTGGGGTGGCTGTAGCTCAGTAGGTAGAGCAGGTCGCCTACTGATCGGAAGGTCAGGGGTTCGATTCCTGGCTACTCCAGGCTACATGCCAATGTATCCTTGGGCAAGATACTTAACCCCAAGTTGCTCTCCGACCGTTCCGTCGGAGTGTGAATGTGTGTGGATGTTATATAATTAAAAAGCACTTAGCTTAGTAAACATGGAAGTGCTTGTATGAATGGGTGTGCATGGGTAAATGTAAAAAACGTGTTGTATAAGCGCTTTGAGTGCTCTGACTGAGTAGAAAAGCGCTATATAAGAACTAGTCCATTTACCATTTGCAAGGATTATTAGTTTTTTTTTAATTAATTTGACTCATATTCTCAGTCTCCTCATCTTCAGCCTTCATTAATAATTTCCTGTGGAGGGGTCGTCTGCAATGTGTTGATCCTGCTTTTCTCACATCTCTGCAAACAATAGTAGTAAAATATGATGATCTGCTACTTCATCTCTGTCTCATTCAACTAGCTGTGTAGCTTCTGCACTGTAATAACCCATTGTTTCTTAGTGGCATACTGAAAAGCCATACATGGATCAAGGTAGATTTGGAACGCAACCAGCAAATCCTCCCATGCATGCAGCGTCAGCTCTTCTGTCATAGGAGCCCAAGCGCTAACAGTGAAAGTCATTTGTCCTATAAAAATTTTGAAGTTGCAGTGCTGAAAATCCCTAAGTGGAAGTGATAAAAATTTGAAAAAAATAAAAAAAAATAATTCAGCAGAGGTCAAGGTAACTAGACCAAAGGGGGTGAATTCCTTTTACACTTGTCCTAATTTTTACAAATTGTTAAAATATTTACAAAATGATTTTCATTTTGTATATTTGTTTGTTCATTTTGAAATGCTATGTGTAGCAATTTTCTGTAAAATTACAACTTTGTGTCTTAAACCATTGCCAGCTATGCTGTAGGCAATTACAGTGATAGCTCCTCAATTGCTTCTAATTATTGCCAGCTCACAGAGCAGATCAGTGTGTGTATGTTGACAAAACTACAGATTCAGGGAGTTTGCCCCAAAATACAGATATGATATCTAATTCTTTAAAACATAAGGGATTTTTTCATTTCTAAAGCTGAAGTTCTGTTTGTGCCAGAGTCTTTGACAACTGCAGTGACAGCTTTTTGTCCATGTTGTCCATTCTAATTTGAAACTGTATCATTAATAAAGACAACAAGTGTCTCAGTATGATAGAAAATAGTTAGAACAATTAACACTGTAACATGACACTCATGTGACCACAATCCACACAGGGCGAGAAATTACAAATACATTTATTCTCTCACTTTCTAATTCGATGGATGGGTCAGTCCTGGCTGTCACTCTGGGGTTGTGACCCTTGGCTTCATGATGTGTGCACACATACAGGGGAGGTGTGAAACCAATTGCTGATTGGCTGGAAGGATCTCAGCAACTGACAGGGTACAGGCCTGAGATATCTCACAGCTGCCAGTCCCTGTCTCTCACAACCTAGCTCAGGGGAGGGGGGGATCAGCATATTTAACTTGTGAACCCCACCAGCGGACAAAGGAGACTAATATTGTTTCTTAAAAGCTTATATTTGCTGCTTATGATTCATTTCTTTACACGTTACTGGTTTTTTTTACAGTTGAAAAATCAAAGAGTAACATTATCATGGGAAAATAAAATTCATGCCATGTTTTATATATATATATATATATTTAAAATAAATAATAGAGTTCTTTGAAGAACGTCCAAGTTATTGCATTAGAAATCCTTGTTATTAAAGCTCAGACATACTTCATAAAATAAAGAATTTACTTGGACAAAAAAAACAAATAAAAATTACAAACATCAGAATATATGTAGGATTTTACAGATGATTTTACTTTAGGTGTGGTCAGTAAAAACTGGTGAATGACCAACTGTGACTGGCTGAAATCCAACATTTATTGGTGCCTCTCTTGCGTGTCTGCACTTTAATATATTGGTCTAAAAGGAGTCCTGTGAGTCTAAAAGCACAAGTGTTGGGTTGTGAGTCAGCGCTCCCAGCCTGCCAGTATAAGAGCTGTTTGCATGAAGAACAAGGATGAGACAAAGACTGTAGAGCTCTGGGACTGTTGGCAACACAGTCACTCAGAGGAGAGGCTGCAGTGAGGGTGGGTCCACACTCTGGAAACTGTTTGATGGTGAAGAGTAAGCTGCAGCTGCTGCAGGTCAGATATAGTTTGGCTTTGGTATTTTGGAGATTTTTGTATTGTATCTTTGCTATGAAAGGAAATATTCTGTATGAATGCAGTTCATCTTTTAAGCTTTGAGGTTGTCATGCAGCTGTGGGAAACTATGTCATGTTAAGAATTAGAGTTGTTTCTTCTACCCTTTGTTAGGTAAGATTTGTTCTTCATACTGTAGCAGGTCTTAGTGTAGTTGTTGTAAAGGGGCTGCATAATTGAAATTACATTCTATCAGCACTTTCTTTTTAATTCAACTGGCAAGCAAGACTGTGCCATTATTGTAGATGATTTTCAACTTTGCAGCATTTTGCAGACAGTGAGCTCTTATTTGACTCTGATCGCTAAAGTTTTGATGTTGCTTTCACTCATCACTCAGTAAATTTGCTGTTTGTTTTAATCAGTCTCTTTATACAAAATTCAAATTGTTACCAAATTGTATTTTCCTACTTAATTTGTACCACAAATGGTGGCTGCAGTGTGTTATCATTTATTCTGAACATTTATATGAAAATATTGTATTATTACAGTGTTTTACTCTGGTGCAATTTAAAAAAAAAAGACATTTGTGCACAAGTCATGATGGATTTAATAGCTCTAACAGATTGGCTGTAAAAATCAGCACATTCTTTTTTCTCTTACTTGTGTAAAATTGCTGTATCAATGCACCAAGGCACACCCAAAATTAATTATGGGACATAGTATTCGTCAGGACCATTAAATTATCTTGATTTAGTTTTTCTTTGGTGCTGTTTGGTTTAGTCCACTGGTCAAACAGTTCTTCTTGCTTTCATTTAAGATGCACATTGGTGCCTCAGCCACTTTTCTGTGTGTTGCCAGATGCTACAAAATGAATCATTTAACTCCCAGGACTGGGCTTCCTTCTGAGAAAGTTGTGTTTGCGGTGGTTTGCAATCCATTTGGTTTGTTCTGGTTTTAAATTAGAAGGAACACTAAGCTGATTAGATGGATGGGCTTAACAGTTCTTACATCTAATAAAAGCTGAAACTCTTACTCAGCTTTACTGTTGTTGTGGAGTTCCCTTCAAAACTGAAAGAGAGCAGTCATGTTTTTCAGGTTGAATTAAGCGCTGACATTTTTTACTTAACACTGTTTTTGTTTTTGTTTTACATTCAGGCAACACGAAATGGCACGTTATTGACAGAAAACCATCAGTGGGCTTGACTCCAACTTGACTGCCACTGGTTATGATAATCTGCACTTTAAGACTGAAACGGTATGTCCCTGATAAAAATGTATACTTTTTCAGAGTAGTAAATTCAGTGCGAATAGATCTACATTTACATCGTACTTCTCAGCAAACATAAAGCTCTTGTAGAGAAAAGACATCTTCCTAAAATTAAAAAAAAAAAAAGAATAAATTATTTGCTTCTCTTTTCAGGCAGGGCGTAAGATGTTTGTGGAGTCAGTCGTCCGATGGGGGGCGTGGAGCATCCTGCTCCAGTTTGGAATGGGGGTATCTGCAGGAGGCTGTACTCCGCGCTGTCTGTGTCGATCCGAGGCCAAAGAAGTGATCTGCTCCGGAAAACATTTAAATTCAGTGCCCGAGGCCTTTTCCAGTGATGCCAGACGGTTGGATTTATCCCGCAACAGGATTAAGACTGTGGGACGCCGCCAATTCTCTGGCCTTGCAAAACTTCAAGAGTTGGACCTCAGTGATAATATAATCTCCATGATTGAGGTAGAGGCTTTCCTGGGCCTACAGAATCTCAGGACACTTCGGATTAAGAATAACCGTCTCAAGATCATCCCCGTTGGGGTGTTTTCCGGTCTGTCCAGTCTGCGTTTTCTGGATTTGAGCCAAAATGAGATTTTGGTCTTCCTGGACTATACCTTTAAAGAAATTATAAATCTGCAGACACTGGAAGCTGGGGAGAATGACTTGGTCTTCATTTCCCAGCGTGCTTTCTTTGGTCTGCAGAATCTACAGGAGCTCAACTTAGACCGCAGCAACCTGACCTCCATTCCCACCGAGGCATTGTCCCAGCTCCAGAGCCTGACACATCTACGTATGCTACGCCTCACCATTTCCACATTGCCCAACAATGCTTTCAGAAAGCTCCACCACCTGCGCAGCCTCCTGATCACCAACTGGCCAGCACTGGACACTATAGCTGGCAACAGCCTAATTGGTCTTAATTTGACCTCACTTGTCATCAGTAGCTGTAACCTAAGTGCAGTTCCTTACTCAGCACTTCGTCACCTAGTGTATCTGCGCTACTTGGACCTGTCCTACAACCCCATCACTGTTATCCAAGGTAACCTGCTTGGGGACCTCCTGAGACTTCAGGAGTTACACCTAGCAGGGGGCAGCCTACTACGAATAGAGCCAGGAGCCTTCAGGGGACTGTCCTATTTTCGTATGCTTAATGTGACATCCAATCAGCTCACTACTTTGGAGGAGAGCGCCTTCCACTCTGTTGGGAACCTTCAGGTGCTGCGGTTAGATGGGAATCCCCTAGCATGTGACTGCCGGCTTCTCTGGGTGTTTCGTCGCAGAGTGCGTTTGAACTTTGATGGACATCAGCCCACTTGCTCCTCTCCTGATCCAGTAAGACAGCGTGAATTCAAAGACTTCTTAGAGAAGGAACTTGCAAGCGTTTTTAAGTGCCACTCTCCTCACATCATGGACCACGGGCCACAGAATGCAACAGTAGAGGAGGGCACTACAGTTCTCTTTTCCTGCAAAGCTGATGGGGATCCATCCCCATCTATCACCTGGATCTCATCTCATAAAAACATCATTTCTCCAACAGGAAGAATCAGAGTTTTACCAAATGGCACTCTAGAAGTGCGTTTTGCCCAAGTTCAGGACAGTGGCACATACGAGTGCCTGGCAAGTAATGCAGCTGGCAATGACAGTCTGAGTGTCAAGTTGTATGTGAAGGGGCTCCTGCGCAACCGAACCATCTCTTTCTTCACTGAGGAGGGCTGGGTAGAACCTTCAAATACCCAAGCAGCAAACTCCTCTGCTCAAATGGCCAAGCCATACCCATTTGATGCAAAGACACTGATCATTGCAACCACCATGGGCTTCCTGTCTTTCCTTAGCTCAGTTGCCATCTGTTTTGTCTTCATGTTTTTCTGGAGCCAGAGCAAAGGTCAGATTAAGCATACAGCAACTATTGACTTTGTTCCTCGATCTTCCATGGGTGGAGGAGGAGGGGATGGAGGTGATGGTGGCAGGTTTACCATGAAACTTATTTAAAGCTGATTTATAGTTAAAAAAAAAGGGGCGTTCACATAGAATTTGAGTTCTTCTGTACTACTACAGACTTTCACTGAGACACTCAAAAACCAAGACTGCTATTTAGACACCCCCTAAGAAGGCAAATCAGAGCCAGTGTGATGCACTTGTGCCAGTCCTCTTCTAATTTTAGACCTGAAAGTTACATCTCAGCAACCACTTGGCTGTGTTATCCAACTAATGAATATCTTATGATCCAGGGATAGGATAATGTTAACAGATTGTAGGCGGAGCTCTCTCCTGGTTGCCGTGCATTTATTTTTCAAAAGGCTTCTGCTTGGAAAAAGGAAATCCTTCTTTCATTTTTTTGGAGCATGTATTTACTAAACGGTTATAAATTTCATAGATTTATGTAGTGACATGTGAACACAGATAAAATTTCACAACTATCATATTTTAAAAAGTACCAGGTGCTTGTTTAATCATCCATATTGTACTCATGTGCTAACTTTTGTTTTCTTTTGCCAATACAATTCAAGCCAAGTAAGCATCGTCCCCTTTGATCCTCAAGTGGCGATTTCTGCTTAACCACGGAGGTCAAAAACTGTTAATGGTTGCAAGACTTTAACACTTACATATATAACTATAAAGCTTTTGATACATGCAATAAATTAATGGAATAGAGTAGCCAAATAATTCCTTATTCTTGATTAAGTGGTTACATTTTGGACATTAGAACTTTTTAGAATGTTTCACGGTTGCTGCATGGGGGAGAAGCTATCTCACTACAGCTGTACCCGCCCATATACATGTATCTATCCTACTGTACTAGGAATGTATCATTTCCCTTTTCAAACAACACATTTTTCAGGTCCGTCTTTCTTTTTGTTACATATTTATTTAGCATGTGATTGCATTTGATGAATCTTTGTTCTATCAAAAGTTGCAATGATTTCATTTTTTATATAATATATAAATAAATGCTTTTTTATTATTTCTTTTGTAGCTCCCTCACCCCCCACACACACACACACACACACACACACACACACACACACACACCACAAACACACACACACACCACCACACACACAAACTGAAAAATATGTGCCTCAGTAACATTCTCACCATTGACAGAGAGAATGCTCACCTGATCATTTTCATCTTGTAAATATTTAGGTCAAGGGCGTTGGTGTGTGCTATTCATTTTATCTCATTCTGAGGATTAGTGTCACTCAAATACTGCACTCTTGGTGTGCGTGAACTGAACATTGTAGATGCACTACGCACAAAGCAATGCTTTATTATGCCATGTAAGAAGGATGTAGGCCTAAGTGATGCAGCATCCACATGTTTGTCTGTCATTTGATATCTTGTAAAAATGACTTTTCATTGACATGTCATTAAAAGCCTACATTTAATTCTGGTGTCTATCTATATGCAATGACTCAAATTGTTTCCTGTGAAATAATTTGAAATGTCGGAGAAAAGAAACTTCTTATCATCCTAAAACTCAGATCTTCACCTGAAGTTATTCTATTGTTGAAAAACTTGCCAACACATTATTTTGCATAACCAAAGCACCTAATCTGTGTGTTGTAATTGTGTTGTGAGGAATGCGCATTTCAGTTTGATAGAAAAAGTGGTCTTGCTGCGTCTTTGTAAGACAACAAAGCTACAGCTGGCACTCAGCCACACAGATGTACATTTGTCTTTTTCCTTTCTGTGAAGTCGAAGGATTATGTGTACAGAAGAATGCTGTTGTGGCTGCCTGTTTTTTTTTTTAGAGCATCATGTACCTCATACAAAATCACAAAGAATCTCTTTAGCTAGACATTTAAAAGCATATTCTTTCCTCCTTACCTGCATGGATATCTTTTAATGCTGACTCTGGTCAAAACACAATATTGCCCCAGAGTGTGAGGTAAATGTTAACTAATAAACTCTCATTTCACCTTAGTACACTTCAGAGACTTGCAGTGAATTCACTGAACAGAAAATAATTTTGTTTGTCTAATGCAGTTGCCCAGAATAACCCAGAAAAATGGAGGAAAAAAATGATAATCACGTGTATGAGCAGAGATTTAAACCCTTTTGGATTACCTCTGCATGTCTCAATCTGTTATATAGGTCTGTCTGGCGGGTGCTATCCTCCAGCCCAGCTTGGCCTATCATCTATTTTAATACAACTATGTGCTCCCATTGGACAGAAAGCCAAAAAGGCAGATTAAAGTGGTGTTTATAAGTCACTCCCCCCCATGACTGGCATGCTCACACCACTGAGAACATCATGGTCTCTGCTCTTAGTTTGTTTCAGACTCCTCTATTTTTAATATGAAGATGGGAGCATTTCTTTACAACAGAAGGTGCATTTTAAATTTATGTTGTTGGCATTTGGTTGGCACTGTTATCCTTAATCACACGGGAATAGGCTTATCACCTAGACCACCTAAACTACAAGCAACTAACAGCAAAAGGGTCAAAGCAGAATACTGATTTCAGTCTCTATTTTATTACCATTATTTTTATTTTTATCTTCAAAGAGTGAAAAGTCAAGATCCATTCATTAGAAAACAAATTCATCGTGGTGTTCTGTTGGGGCTGGTATTGATTTAACACCGTCTTGTAGCCTTAACTGCTACAATTTTGTTGTTCTTGTTTTATCAGACTTGACTCAGTTTGAATTGTCCTAGTGTGGACATAAGTGGTCTCTACAGCCCTTCAGATAAGAGGCTCTCGGAAAAAGAGAGAGAAAGAAGAGAAAATACCTCTCTGGTTCCATTACTGTGACTAAAGTGGACGTGACATTTTCACACTGAAAAATATTCTGCACTAAGGACAGGCATTTCTGACATGAGTGAATTTCTTTGATGCCATCATGATGATTACATACTAGAAAAAGAAAATAGCATGACAAAATTCAACAGTTACGACAAGCACATATTTTACTGCAAGATTGGCTAGGTCAACAGAAAATAAATGAAATATGTTTATATGTACTGACAAACTCAGTATGAAGTTTTTTTTTTAGGTGTTCCATGCATATTAATGGCATTCAGGAATGCAGTCAGGAAGTTAGGCACAGTCAGTACTTTGTTTATTGGTGTTTTGGCCATGTTACTCTTAAGTTTTTGTTTTTTTATGCCAACTAAGTAAATGCCAACTATTCCAATTCCTGTCTCTGTTCACTGACCTCTCAGGTTGGTAAAAATTATAATTTACTTTATGTCCTGGTTTTGTCCCACATCTGGTGCAACACAGTTGGAAAATATTGCTGGCACTATGGAAATACAATGAGGAAATGAGGGAATCACCAAAGCGTTTAGACCTAATCCTCTTTAGGGCCTCAAGATTTGTACCAAATCTCATTACAATCCATTCAATATTTCAGATTTCTCACCACACTGGACTGGCTGGCATTACTGTGCTGTAATGTGCAGGAATTTTATCTCACCTGCTTAAGAAAATAATGACCAATGCTATCAGTAATACTGTATTATTTAATTTTACATTACTGCATTAGTGTGATATGAAATAACCACACAAAATTGAGAGTAAAGTATTCAATATTGCATATTTCCAGTGTTATTCTGTAGTCACTCCTATTGTAGAATAGAACAAGCAGCACACTGTTTATCCTTTTGCCTCAATAATCTTTGAGTGTTTTGCAACTAAATCGCTGCCCAAAATTATCATCTTGTATTCTTTAGCTTGAGACACTCAAGAAGCAGGCACCTTCCTATAGCTGCATGCAGACACATAGGCAGATGTATACTCACACAAGCTATTTACTACTTTAATATTAATTTACATGAAACTTCAAGATTTTCAAAACATGTTTTGATATATTTACATGTAAAGTCTGATCCAATGTAAAGAAATGCTTAACAAGGTGAAATTTAGGTAGTGAGTTTTATTTACTGTATTAATAAAACACCTTCAAATAATTATTAAGTCATTGAAATTTGACATTCAAAAATTATTTTATTTTCAGTGATTACAAACAAATGTATGTTGTTAATTGGTTGCTTCATGCATTGTTGTACTGAGATCTTTTAATGTTTTTTGATGTGTTTCAGATATTTAAGTGACACTTCTAGACTTATCTCCTGTCCAGCTATAGAGAAAATAAAATAAGCAGGAAAATGAATCATAATAACTGTTACGAGTTAAGTCATTATCATTAAACATCATGTTTCTCTTGCTTCTGTAAACTGTAAATTGAAGCAAAGGCACTCCAAGTGATCTTAAAACAGAATATCCTTGTTGCAATAATTAGTTTGAAGTAATGAAACAACGACTGAAAACACTGGTTTTGCTGCCATCTAGAGGTTGAAAATTTGACACCCAAATTAAAGAGAACATGAATGACCTCATTGTTAAGTGAAGTCATTTGTTCAACAAACGCAACCGGGGCATCATTACATTTGAAATCGTGTTAAACTGCTATTTACCCAGTACAGAATGCAAGTGGAAAGAGTGAAAAAAAACCCCAAAACAATAAAGTTACTGCTGTGACTGAAGTAATCAAACAGTTATTTAACTCTAGTTCGGATGGAGCACATCACTGATACCAAAGAGAGGTCAGAGTACTGCATACCTCAGTCAAGGATGAAAATTCCCTCCATATCATCCATTAATTGAGTCTCTGGGTCACCAGATATAGCTGGATTTGAAATGGTTTGTGACATTTTCATATCAACATGAGATTTCCCAAGTTTTATGTACTTGTGAAGATGTGGCACTAAATGTCCAATTTTGCCCTTTCTCACGTTGTTCTTCCAAGAATCCCTGGATCAGGAGCAAGATCTGGCTCAATTCCAGAAATTAATCACTTTGAGCTTGGACCAAGCCGTACCTCTATTAAAAAAAAAAAAAAAAAAAAAAATCATGCAAATTTATTTTAACTTTTTGAGCAATCCTACAAATAAACAAAACAAAACAGTCACATAACATCTTTGGCAGAGGTAATAAAGGGAATAATAAGAAAAATAAAGATAGAAGCATAGATGTGGAATATCAAATATTTCCCCATTTGTGGGACTAATAAAGGCATTCTTGATTCTTGATTCTTGAGTAAGCTGCTGTCCTATGCCAGAGCTGATGTGGCCCCAGTGCCCTAAGTTGTGTATCATTGTTGTGCAGTCTACCTGAAATCTTTGTGATTTTCCACTTTCAAACTAACCGCAAACAGATTTAAAACAAAACAAAACAAAAACACAACTTCCAACCAGCAAGATTTTAAGATGATTCGAGGGAACAGAATCTCTTTTTAAAGCTTGTATACATTTATGATTGATGTGAAATGTGCATAAATTCAATGAAAAAAAAAAAACCACCAACTCTGAGTGAGTGTGTCGTGTTCTTTTACATTAGTAAGCGGGGTTCCACTTTTCTGCGGGAGCTCAAAGGTCTTGATTATAAGGGGTAACACCAGGAGACAGTAAAAGCTTTGGAAAGAAGTTAAAAATGGAAACTTGCCCCCCTAGTGGGTGGGATTTCAGAGGCTTGTTTCTTCCAAGGATCCACCTGTGTGCCTCATGTGGTGCTTTCTCAAATGAGGCAAACACAGGAATGCCTTTCATTCATTTCTCAATGTGTTATCCTGCTGATTTCCCCCCAAGGAGCTCACTGCTCATAGAAATTTCTCATAGAAGCCCAGATGAAGGTTTGGATGGTGCCTACAGAGAGCAATTTCATTAAAGTGGAAGCATCTGTTTAGTTGCCTTCACTGAGAGGCATTCACCATTAAGAGTGGTTCAGTTTTTTTCAAATTTGAGTCAATTAACTTCACAAATGCAAGCGCAGCAGAGCAGATTTCCTATTCAGGCACTCAGGCACTTTATAGTGACATATTGATCAGAGATTACAGTGATGGAGTTGCTGAAATATCATCATTGGTTGATGGTGTGAGGGCTTTTATACAAACATAAAATGACCACGTTAAAAGTGCATAATAGAGTTTAATTTCTTTTGTAAAATTAAAATTAGGTTGCTTATACATAAGGATATGTATAAGCAACCTTTATTTTGCCATATTCAACTGCATTACAACATTTTAAAAGCTATAAGAGAAATGTGTATCATACTTTCAAGAGATACAATGTACGATTCAAAATATCAGTGAAAATAATCTTTATCAGCAACAGGTATGATGTGTAATGCTTACACAACTGTAAAGTAAAAACGGATGTGTTTGCGCTCATTTTTGCAGTCCCACTTTTCATTTCAGCGCCCCTACTGAAAGGCTGCGCTCCCCCCTTCGCCTTTTGTTTCTGAGGTGGAGCTTGATACCTCGACTTTACCAAACTGAATTGCCGGCTAAACAGACGGACAAGACAGGACCGGAACCAGCAGTCGTTTGCAGGGCTCTGGGACGTGGCATATCGGGGGGGCAGGCGGCTGCAAGGAAGAGGAAGGATTTGGAGGAGCGCTTCGTGTGGGTTACTTAATTTTATAACCGACTTCACGCCACAGGGACACGGGAAAGATGAATTCTTTCATACTGCTGTCGCTTTTCGCCACCGTTATCATCGGAAAGTCACCTCGGCTGAAATTTGTTGTGCACGGTAAGTAGCCGTAATCTTCAGATATTGTGGTGTTCTGGTATTCAGCCAGTTATTTTAAGGACTCAAGAATGCTTTGTGTTTTTGTTTTATGTATGGAAATGAATGAATGAACGGTTAAACTGGTGGAGGGATGGACGGATGAGTGGATGGATGAGTTATGTCATGCGCCCAGTTATTTTTTTTTTTTTCCTCCAGTACTTCTCATTAGCTCTTGCTGTCTTTTAATTGGAAAAGCTGCATACATTAAGCCAGTAAAGACAGAGCCGCCTCTGGAATCAATCTCTGAAAACACCCCACCCAGACCCCCCCCGACGACCAAGCTAATAAATTACGCTCGACCGTTCAGGGCCTGCTCACATGTCCCCGGGCTATAACATCCCAGTTTTAACAATAGTTGGCCTCCTGAATTCAGTTTCTTTGCGTTACCATTGCATTTCCAGATTTCGCTGTGTCCACACACGCATGTCCAATCTGTCTAAATCGGATCTTATTTGTGCAACTCGTGGCTTTCTGCCAGTCTTTTTGCCAACTTGTGTGTTCCGTTTATCTCAGAGCACTTCGAGTTGACGGTGTGTTCGTGTCTAGTTTGCATAGATTCCAATTATAGTGGCTGTCCCCCCATATCGTCACATCTTCCAGGGGCACAGAGCGGAATAAAACCAGAAGTGCTTAAAAGCAACATTTCCTCTGCCAAGAGGGGGGACATGGCGCCTTTCCCCCCTAACGCACCTCGAAGCTGTACCCTTTCAACACCCGCCTGCCGAAAAACATCATTACTGTGAAATATGACTCTTTGGAGGTTGGCACAATCACTGTGCCTCTCGCGTCCTTGCGGAGCTGCAATGCGGGACACGGCAGCTGCTTCACACTGCAGATGGAAGAGTCCTATTCAGTGGAAAAAGAGAACTGCTTTAATGTAACAGTCAAAATAAATAAATATATGCTGTACGTGCACACATGTACAGAAAAGAAGGGAGAAGGGGAGCGCAGAGCAATGAATGGAAAATTCCAACCCGCCTCCTAGTTATCTATTCCACTCACGCCTTTTTACACCTCACACAGTCCTCTAATATATTCAGCAATCAATAGAGATGGGTGCTGTGTGTCAAGGTATTGGCGTAACCCTCCCAGCGGATGTACAAAACGCACAAGATGACGGCACTAGACGTGCGTGACATTTCAATCAAATTCATTGTTGTTACGCAATTTCAGGGTTAGCAATGGGTGCATATCCTTAGGACACACAGGCACAGAGACACCAACATATGGAAAACTGTCAGAGGAAATCTATCAAAGCTGCAGTCTGGAGCTTCAGCACCTCGGACAGTTCCGAAGTGCCCTGATGGTTAAAATGTCCTCATTTTGTACGCTTTTGCCAAATGAGGACATTTGGCAGGTTCTAGTACCTTCAAGGAATTGTTTGAAGGTTACAACCTGTTTTTTTTTTTTCCTTTTCTTTTTTTATTTTAGGTTAAAATAGTCGGTTTAAGATGGAACCTGTTGTTTTTGATGACGATATTGTAGGCGCCAGGGCTCATATTGATTTGCATTCATTTGGCATAGTCCACATCTTTGTCCAAGTCTATTACAATAAGTGCATTCACGCTAAGGACATCAAGCTGTCATCAAAAACTGTAAGTGCCTTTCTCTCAAACCAGAAAGAGGATACAGGTACATTTTTTTTTTTTTACCTTCACAGTGGTTATAATTTTAAGTTGAGTGTTTACCCTAGTTCCTTTAAACTGGCACATATCTCAGTATAAATCATTGCAATGCAACGCCCCATAAACAACAGCATGCAAAAGGAGCATTAGGTTGAAAAAACACCTCTTTAGTCATCAAAATGATCCTATCAGTATGTTCTCTATTGCTCTCTTTTTGTGGTGTGAACTAGAAAAGGACACTAAAGAATCAAATGACTAATAATCCATTATTTGCTAAGTAATGATGGTATAAATTGCATTTTCCCCCCACAGCTATGCCTTAAGATGTTGATATTCCCAATGTGTGAAAAATCAGTTGTTACTCACTTCAGTGTTTTTTCTGTCCAGCTGATGCATCTAAATCCAGGATTTACTCTATATTTAGCCCTGTTTTTAACAACAATTCCTAACAAGTCCAAATTAATCTTGATCAGCTAAATGCTCAGTTATGTTCACCAGGTTTTTCCTTATTTGGTCTGTGTGATTTATGGCATTCAGCAGGTAGTGGTATGTTGTTATAGCAGAGGGGTTATTTGTGTTTTTCTGTTTGGTTTTTATTGTTTTTTTTTGCCAGAAATGGCTCTCTGCTGCTGCTAGACATGGAATAATGAAGGACAGAGCTAGAACAGTAAAATTAAAGACCAGAAAACCAAAGTAGATGACTGAAAATAATTAAAAAAAAAAGAAGAAAAGAAATCATTCCACAAAGCTGAAGGAAATTGCAGAGTTGCAACAATAAGTAGTCTATTATGTTTAAATTATGCTAAATTGATAATAAGGGGCTCAAGGTGTGCCAAGAAAATGTCCTTCACACCATTAAACCACCACCACCTGTCTGAACTGTTGATATAAGAGTGTGGATGCATGCTTTCATGTTGTTAATGCCAAATTCTGACCTTGTCATGGTCCTGGGTGGTTGATCCAGTTTTCTGAGTTTATGTACTTTGTAAGTTCTGTTTATTATTAAATATTTTCTCTGAGTCTTAGTTTGTTTGTTGTTTGTGTTTTTATCTGTGTGTATTTCCTTGGTCTTTTCAGTCTTGCGTTCCTAGGTCCAGTTTCTATTAGAGTTTTTTTTCCCTCAGTGTTTCTTGTTCTGTGCTGTTGTGTCATCTATGTTAAGTTCATTCATGGATCCCCGCTTTGTTATGGTTCTCACTTCTTGTTTTATTTTGGTAGTTACTTGTCTGTAGTGTCTTGTGTTTGTCTTTATTTCCCTTCCTGTCTAATAATCTTTGATTATTATCACCTGTGTCTTGTTAGCTAGCTGTGTTCACTTCTCCTAACTGCCTTATTGTATACATATACTGGTGTCTTCCCCTCAGTCTTTGTCTTAACATCTGATAACTGGCCCCTGTGTGTTTCCTGTAAACTGTGGATTTTGTATTGTTTCTGTTTCTTCAGTTGGGTCCTAATTCCATGCATCATGACAGACCCTACCATTTGACTGTAGGAGCAGAAATGGAGACTCAGACATGACAATTTCCAATTTTTGTTGAACCTCTTCAATTTGTAGCCTCCGTCTCCTATTCTTAGCTAACAGGCGTGATACCTGCTGTTGTCTTCTGCTGCTGTAGCCCATCTGCTTCAAGGTTTGCCATGTTGTGCATTCAGAGATGCTCATGTTGTGCATTCAGAGATGCATACCTTGGCTGTAATGGGTGGTTATTTAACTTCCTGTTGCCTTCCTATCAGCACAACGCATTCTGAACATTCTTTTCTCATATCAACGAGGCATTTTTGCCCACAGAACTGCCACTCACTGGATATTTTTCTTTTTTGGACCTTTCTTGGTAAACCTTAGAGATGATTGTGTGGGAAAATCCCAGCACATCAGCAGTTTCTGAAACACTCAGACCAGCCCATCTGGCACAACCGACAATGCCACATTCAAAGTCACGTAAATCACTTTTCTTCCCCATTATATGTTCAGGTCATCTTGAGTGTACTTTACACATTGCCATTTGAGCCACATATTCATGTAAAATATTAATTAGTGCAGCTTTAATATCAATAATAGAGAAACCATAAGTATTTGTGCACCTTTTTGGCAAAAGGGGACCATGAAAGCGCCAGCAACAACCGCGTGTGAACACAAAATAATTTACAGAAACATCCAGAGAGAAAGAAAAGCAGCTCCTCTCAAATGACATGTACAGCATCCTCCTAAATATCAGAACATTTTCCTGAAGTTCAGCCATCTTTTGTGCTGACCTTTTCTCTCAGTTGGAGACCTAAACAAATCAATACAAAATGCTCTTGAACTATGAATCTCACAGATATTTTCTTGTCATTAATAATTGGAGACTTGAGGTCCACTTTAAAAACAACTTTGAAGTCAAATATTATAGATAAGTAAACAAAAACAGTCGTATGATTCGCTAGTGCCAAACAGAAAAGCTTCAAAAGGCTTCTAGATTGCTTACTTTGCCTCTTTTATTGTTTTTCTAATATTTAAGCTGTTTTTCAGTTGAGACTAGTCCCCAAAACAACAGCTGTGTTCTGCCGTTCTTTAATGTACACATTTTTAGTGCAAATAGGATTTTGTTTCTTTAAAAGTGGCTTGGTAATTTGAAAGTGTTTTAACTTCAAGGAATACGTGCTCCTCTGAGGGGAAGTTAACTCTCCAACCATTGATTTTAATGAAGCCCTTTTTCAAGGAACAAGCTCAAAAACAAGGTTGTTTTTCTTAGTTCCTGAAAAGCTGACCTTTTGAAAATTCACGATTTCCAACCGGGAGCAATGATTAAGTGTCTGAGAAAAGACACACACTTACACAGAACAGCAGAGAACATTTAGGATCTCAGATTACAACCAGACTGTGACACTGCAGATGTGTCTGGCTCTTTGAAAAATTGTGTTAAGACATGGAAAAAGATGCTGTTAATGCACATTCTCTTCTTGCAATGTGCTTTTGCTAGTGAGGCAGGCCAGAGCCTCTCTAAGTCAAATACGTTTTCTAATAAGGGATTGGTGAGGGAGGAGATTAAGTCATCATAAACATAGTTTTGTGGTCATGTTTGCTTGCCAAAGATTTTTTGTGCCACAAAATCCCTCAAAGATTTGAATGGGTATTTAAAAAAAAAGAAAGAAAGAAAAAGAAAATGAAAGTGAGTTTTAATCTAATTCACTGTTAAGCAGTCATTTTTGTCCTTCTACCATATCTGCATTCACCACTTTGGTACTGTAAAAGACTGTATATAGGTTTGTGGACTTGGATTTTAAAATCTCAACTTTGGATGTTTTTTTTTTTTTTCACTAAATTAATACTTGAATTTCATTCTTGGATGGGCTTTTAGTACAGTTGCCTGTAGTCTCCTTGTCTGGTAACTGCATTAAAAGCTCCAAAAAACAGAACAAACTGGTTGAGAGGCGCAGCTCTGTGACTCCCCTTAGCTGAAACAAAGCCTAGAAGCCATCTGTGTCAGCACAACCTGTCAGTCAAAGCAGCCATGTCCATAATAATGCAATTTTTAAGCCTTTAAATTTAAACAAGTGAAAGAATAAATGCAAAAAGAAACCCCCTTTATTGCATAGTTACCTTTATCTAATCTAGCCAGCTATCTTGTTAAGCTTAATTGTCTGTAAAATCAGGCTAATGTAATTACACCGGTGGTTTAATAGCAAACCATTTATCAACACACATTTTCTATGGCTTTTACCATTATCGGTCAAACTCAAATATGCTTACCAACTTGAGTATCTTTTGTTAAGCATTAGTAGCTAGTGTTGAAGCAGTATATGGGTGAACGCCTTTCATGTTTCATTCTGATTATCTTTTAATTTGATCCAAGTTAGTCTAAGAAAAACTGAACCCTTTTTCTACTGTTGAAAACAGGGTGAATTAGCACAACCTTGGGAAGGTATTTTGCTTCTGTTAAGTGCCAAAACAAATATATATACAAATCTATTGGTGTGCTTTCAAATCTACACGTTCTTATGTCTGCCTCAAGACCACCACACTGTGAAACTATAGTTTCTCTGTAGGCCTCTTCTTTGTATATTTCTCACTTCCTTGTCAAGTACAAGCTTCATCAAATAGATTACAGCTAATAAAAGCGGCCACTGTTTCCATAGAAACCTGTGTTGCTACTGCTCCCCACTACTTCATCCTGGTTTTGCTATTAATCTAGATGTCTTCTTTACCTTAAAAAAGCAAAGAACATCTCATCCAGAGACGCTTTAATGAGACACGCTAGTTTTAAAGTAAAGCTGTCAGGAGTTTATTTAAGAAAATGCTTTTAAGTGTCTATTTAAGAAAACTAAATGTGGAAAGGTATGCCTGGAGCAGAAACTAAAATTAAGAAAAAGGATGGTTGTACTATTAAAGAGTTTTATAAACTGATATTTTAGTTACATATCATTTATCATCAGACATTTGTTAACATACATTAAGACAGACTTTTAAGAACTCCTGGATATCATTTGGTACATTTTTCATTCTGTAACTTTATCTTTTAACTAGTAGGTGGGATTTTAATCTATTTCTAAAAGCAGGCACAGATGCAGTGTAGGTAAGTGTGAGTCTGATTGGATCTGTGATTCAGAGATGCACAAATGTACTTTTGATTCAACCAGCAATCTGTGATAGGATTTGCCCACATGATTATTCTAGAGATTTTTGTGTTTCCACCAGATGCCCTTTTCCTCTAACACCCAGGTTGACTCTCTTTTTAATGTAAAATCACAAAGGGTGGTAGTGCTGGATGAAGTGCTGTGGTAAACGAAATCAATTCAAAGTCAGTACTTCTCAAGCTACTTCCTACTGAGGACAGATCATGTTTAGATTAAAAAAAAAGTTTAGGATGGCTAAATCTGGATCATCTGTAATAACTTCCCGAAACCCAATTTTGCTTTCATGCACTGGCCTTTTGTGATTGTTTTTGACCTTACAACAGTACCAAAAAACAAAAGTTTTCATTTTTATGATTAATTTCTTGCTTGATTGATTTCAAAGTATGATTTGAAAAATCTACGTAGCCCTCTTTCTCCTTTGTATTCTTAATTATTTTTGTAGTATCTGTGGTATTTTCACAGCTTAAAGGTAAGACATACATAAGGGGCAAGGGTCCAAAATCTTTATATTTCATCAAGATGACCAGAGCAGACAAAGGGGCAAACAAAGAAAAAAAGGCAAGTCTCAAAAACAGTATAAAATCCAAGAACACATGAATCAACCTTATAAGATTTCAGGCTGGAGCAGAGGTCAGGAAACCTGGGAGAGATTACAGGCAGTGGGGGTACAATTTGCTTGTGCTTGTTTGAGTTTTTCAGAAACTTCTGATCTACTGGTATTTTCCTGCAAAATGGTCTGAAGGAGGAAATATCCAGTGAGCAGCAGTTCTGCTGGGGAACATTCCTTATTGATGCCCTGTTGAGTTCAGAGGAGAATGTTCAGACTGCTTTGAGCTGATACGAAGAAAGGGGTAGCACAAACTCGTTACACCCAAAGGTATGCAGAACATCATCTTTGAATGCACATTGAAGCAGACAAGCTACAGCTGCAGAAGACCACACCGGGTGCCACTCCTGTCAGCTAAGAGCAGGATACTAAGGCTAGAAATTGCAGGGAGTGACCAAAACTGGACAACGGAAGATGTTGGAAAAAGTGTTGAATGTTTTGATGAGTCTTAATTTCTGCTGCGACATTCAGATGGTAGTGTCAAACCTTGGCATAAATAACAGTGATTTAGACTGCTGGTGGTGGGCATCATTTCAATTGTCAATCCCTTTATGACCACAGTGTACCTATCTTCTGATGGCAGGATAACACACTATGTCAGGGGTGGCAAACTCCAGGCCTCGAGAGCCAGTGTCCTGCAGGTTTTAGATGTGTCCCTGATCCAACACACCTTAATCAAAATTAATCTGAATTACCTCCTCAGTATGTAGTCAAGTTCTCCAGAGTCCTGCTAATGACTTCTATATTTGACTCAGGTGTGTTGGATCAGGAACACATCTAAAACCTGCAGGATACCAGCTCTCAAGGCCTGGAGTTTGCCACCCCTGCATTATGTCAAAGTTCAGATCACCTCAAACTTCTTTCTTGAACATGACAGTGAGCTAACTGTACTCAAAAGGCCCCCATAGTCACCAGATCTCAATCCAATAAAGCACCTTTGGGATGTGGTAAAATGGGAGATTTGCATCATGGACATGCAGCTGACAAATCTGCAGTAACTGTGTGAAGGTATCATGCTATCATGTCAGCATGAACCAATATCTCTAAGGGATGTTTCCATGCTATGCTATGATGAATTAAGGCAGTTCTGATGGCAAAAGGGGGTCCAGCGAGTGAACAGGTGGTGCAGAAAACTGTAAAGAACAGAAGTAAAACTACTGCATGAGAACCAAGCATTACAAGAAAAAGGAGGGAATAATGGACAACAGTAATATGAATTCAAAAGCTTGATAGATATGTTAGTAGTAGTAAAAATAGATTGGCATTATTAAAATCTGAAATGGTTACTACTGTCCTTGTTTTCAGTCTGTTACCACGGGGAACATTACCCTGCCCCCTGAGGGGGGAACAGGTATTGTTTTTGGTGTGTTTGTTAACAATATTACAGCAAAACTACCAGACTGTTCATACCAAATTTGCACAAAAGAGGACCAGTGACTTCTAGATCACCTGATTAAATTTTTTTCCCTAAATGGGTCAAGGTCAGGGTCAAAGGTCAAGTTTTTCTGAAATCTTGTGAAAGCAATAACTCAAGAACAATGTGAGGTAGGATGTTCAAATTTAAACCATAGATTTGAGTTCAAATCTTGGCAATTTTGACCTCAATGTAAAGGTCAAAGGTCAAGTTTTCTGAACATTTTCTGAACTCGTGAACACAATAACTCAAGAATGATGTGACCTAGCATGTTCAAATTCAGACCATTCATACCTACTAAACATCTCGGACGACTTAGCTCTCACCATAATAATGTCAATCACAGAAAGAGACAGCATTCTCAGTGGTTTATATTTATTATGATATTAGCATTTCTTATACCAATTCTTACTTAGCTTTTTACAATCACTGAGGCTCATATGCACCCCATTAAGATCTACCAAAAACTGATTATATGTTCTAGAACTTGCACTTCCAGGGGAGTAGTGCCACCTAATGATTCTACTGCCAGGATGCTGAGGGGGTGCACTGGTGCCTGGCAGTATTATTTGGTTCAGTCATTGAAAGCATCTTTTCATGTTTACATTTGGTTTAAAATGTAACTGATCCGATCCAGATTCTGGATTTGCAGGCTACTTGATTTTAACATGGGAAGTTCCTTTACATTCATAAAATGAAAGAGTTTAGTTCTACTTATTAAACCTTGGAAAATTATGGGTGTGAACAACAGGACCTACATGTTATTTTGGTGATTTCATGTTGGAGAGTGACATGCTTGTGAGATGGCCAATGTTCAAATCAGCTAAAATGTCTGCTGGGGGCAGGGTTTGTTGTGCCTGTATTGTGCCAAAAAGTGATCTTCTGCCAAAAAGTGATTTTCAGTATTTGTCAAGAAATGATTGCCTGTATTTAAAGAGTTGTAATGGATTTTTCTGGTGTGACACACTTGTCAAAAATGAATGATATCATGAATATATCAAGTCATTTGGAGACAGAAAAAAATTGTCACAAGGTAGAAGCTGCAATCACTTTTTGGCAAAGGGATTTTGTATGTTCTTTATTCATCTGGGTATACAAAATACCCAGATAAATGTACAAAAATAAATAAAAAAAGCATTTTTAAGACAAATTGAAACACAACATCACAGTTCTATAAAGATATTTTAAATGGCCCAAAAGGACTGGAGTGATCAAAAGGACTGGAGTGATTGTAATGTAGATGCACTAACAATTAATTTCTTTATTTATATATACACAGCACACCCTTCATAAATGTTGACTACAGTCAAAAACACAAATATCAGAAATCACTTTTTAGCATAACACCAGGACCACTCGTTATACATGTTAAACCATAAATTTTCATCATTTTCATAATAAAACAATGTTACTGTCTCATCTGCTGGTTCATTCCTTTATTTGTCTCTCAGAGGACTCCAGGTTCCACTTCAACAAACCAGAGAACTATATCAGCATGTACCACCAGGAAGGGAGTGACACCCTTTACGTAGGCGGCAAGGCAATGATCTACATGCTGAGGTTCACAGACAGCGGGGTCCGCGACCTGCAGGTACTTTTTGCGTTCTTTTAAGATGGTATTTGGAGCATTTTATTTATGTCTTTATTTTGAATGGAGAACTGTGAAGTAATTATCATAAATTATAAGACAAGCAGCCAGACAAATGCTTCCAAATATTGAAGCTGTCCACCGTCTTCATAAGCAACTTTAGCAATTTAGTTTGCTGTTTGTATAACAAAAAAACTGGGCAGCAAACGCTGAGTAGAAGGTGTGACATTGCTGCATCAAGTTATATGTCACAGCACAATATCAACCTGAGCCCCCCCCCCCCCCCCCCCCCCCCCCCCCCCAGAAGCCCAAAATTTCACTATGTTCATCTTTTCTTTTTAAACACACTGTATTTGCTGTTGGGAATGACTTCTACATAACCAGGACTTACTGCTGAATTTGAATTCACAAAAAACTCTTGCTTTTGAAAGTATAGACCCCAGTTACTGTTTGGTGTGAGCTGTGGGATGAAAGCAAATATAGCTGCTATCCTGCTGTGAGGATGACACGGCGAGCCAAAGAGGGCAGAGAGAGATAGCTGGCCTGCAGCTGGCCCAGTAAAGCAAATCTAGTGAAGGCCGAGGCATTTAGGTCATGCATACATTAATGAAACATTCACTGAGATAATACTGATATTGATAATATACAGGAGGTTCAAGATTACACTGTGTGTACGACGGTAGAAGTACTGCCTAGGCTAACAAACTGAAATTGACTGAATTCAAATATACAGTTTGCTAAATATAAATATGCTCTACTTTTTGGAATGATCGAAGGCTTATTTGGTGGTTGTGTCTCAGCGAGGGATGATGTGTTTGGCAATTAGGAGACGCTTTCATGTGAGATGGTGTGTTCTTACTCTTTCACAGGAAGTGACAGTTTGACAGGTTAACTTACTTGTAGTGGAGCTTAGAGGCAGCTAGTCATAGAAAAATAAATTCTTAAAAACAGCAACATTTTGCTGTCATTTACACAGAATGAAACAGTGAGATTGTTTACTAAGATTCAACAATTGTAGAGTCAGATTTCCACTTTGCAATGGAGAACCAAAGCTTGTTTGATAGACAATGCTCAGCTGCTTTCCCCCCCAAAAGGATTAATTTGTTCTGCCTCTTTATACTACTTACTTGTGGAAGGACAGTCTTGGGTAAAAGTGGAGAAATTACCATAAAGGACATTTGTGCAACAAGGCTGTTATGAGTTATACTTGCACTGTAAAAGTAAGGGACCTCTAGAAATTATGCAAATTAGTGCATAGAAAATATGCACAGGTGGCATCCTCTTTGGATGGGACAGAACTTGATGCAGAGAATCAAATTTTAAAGGTGTATTTATTTCTATAAAACAGTGTATTTTACCCAAAGAATGCTCTTTTCCCAACCATAACCAAGCAGTTTTGGTACCTAAACTTGAATAAATGGTGAATAAATCAATACTTAAAGCTGATGCCACCATTTTTTTCCTATGTGTATCAGGACCACTTACACTGGTTTATTTAGGAAGTAGTAACACATGGCTGATGATACTTAGAGGATTCTTTAGTTGGAGGATTTGTTTTGTGTCACCTTCATGCACTGAGGGGAACAAGTTCATAGCCATTCTTGTAGGGTTGTTGAAAGAAATTCTGTGGAAATTTGGAGGCAGGGTGAGGGGAAAAAGAGGGCTCCAAAGTGAAGATGTAGATGTCAAATAATGAAGTGACTCTTGAATGCAGTGAAAAGCCATAGTGTTGTGGAGTGTGTTTTAGAAGCTGCGGCAAGGTCAGTGCATGCTGAAACAAAGAAGTGTGAAGTAACTTGGCACAAACTAAACAATCTCTCCTCCCACAGATCCCAGCGGTATCGGATCAGACTGCAATTGATACCTGCAAGGCACAGGCTGCACCACTTGAGGTAGAAACACTTCCTCACTGTCAGTACTGCCATCACTTCAGCAAATCACTCTTCATCCGTCAGTACGTCGATATCATCCTTTTTCATATTACATCATCATTATCATCTGGAGCAAGGTTTGTGTCACGATGTACAGTTTTAATTCAATTATTCAGATAAAGCTTATGTTAACTTTTAAGAGCTTAAGATGCCAAATAATTCAAATGAGCACACTGAAAACATGCAATAACAAACTGACATAGAAAATGATAATCCATGCAGATGAGATAAAATTACACAGGAGACACTGTCACCTCAATAAACAAACTATACAGCTCAATGAGCAGCAGATAATTGCAGTGAATAATTTGTGATTCCACAGAGAGAATAGCAGGATTTTATGACAGTATTAAAACCAAAAGAAAATGGTAAGATAAATCTTTAATTGGGAGTTTAATACTCTGAGGCTGAGAAATATGTTCCATTAAATACTGAGGGTCAAATTCTGCATTGTTCAGTAAAGCAAATAAGGGGATTATAAACCTGAAATTGAATACCCAGTCACCTACACCTACTACTTCATTATACAGGCAATGTTAAGGTCACTGTATAGTTTTGGGACCACGGTGCTACAAGAGTCCATGTGCTGTACAAAGAAATTAGTATCTCACTGCATGGAAGCTTTGGGATACTACCCAGAGCAGCCAGAGAAACTCTTAACTTCATATTTTATGGAACCTGATCCAAAGAAGCTGGGCATTCAGTTCAATACAGTTTTATTCATACATCACCAATTCAAAACAGTAGGCATCTCAATGCACTTTGTAATGCAGAGTAAAAACCTTAAACTATTAGAGAGCCCCAATAAGCAACCACTTGTGAGTGGTGAGAAGAAACAGGAAGGAGACCTCTGGTATAACCAGGCCCAGTAAGGGGTAGCCATTTACTGCAAGTAGTGGCATGTAATACTGTGGTAGTGAAAAGAGGGAAGTGAACAAGAATTGTGCATTGCATCATGGGAAGTCCCCAGAAGCAGTTTAACTAAGGCTCTAGTCACAGACCTAGAGACTAGTCAGCAACCATGTGGCAACCAGTTGCAAGTGAAAAATTTGTATTCCCCAACCAGTTGCAAGTGGTTGCAGGAGGATATTGGCAGCTGCTGTGAAATCAATTCACACAGTTCTAAAGACCGGTCAGTGACCCCAAGCACCAGTCACTAGGGAAAAATGTATTCTAAAACTGGTTGGTGAGTGATTGCTGGCAGTTGCTAGGTTGAAACTGGTGGCAAAGAGGTATACAGATTACACCAAAAACCTCTTTGCAATTGGTCAGTAGCAGGCTGCTGCAGTTATGCTTAGTTTATATCAGAGACGCTGACTTGTCTGTCAAATTACTCACCAAGCAGTAGCGAAACAGTGCAAAGCTGGAATTTGAGACCGTTTGGCTTGAAAGAAAAAAAAAAAAAAAAATTGCACCTTTTGAAATGTGTTGGTTACAGTGGTAAGGCACAACTGGTTTATTTAATGAAGTTTCAGAAAATAAATGGTAAATATTTACAGAAATATCAGTGTTTTCCATGCAAACTGTGGGTGACTGCAGCAATCCGCTATCAACCAAAGCAATCACAAGGAGGCTTTACATGAAAGAAGTGTAAGGTGGCTTGGGGACAATATCCAGTCATTTTGTACAAAAACGCATTTCAAAATGTATCTTAAGTTAACATTTAGCTGGCCTGGAATTCTACCAATACAAAATTACCCTCCATATCTGGAGGCAAAAGGCAAACATAAAAAATGTAACTGAAGTCATGGCACAGAAGAAAGGGCAACCAGAGCTAAAGCTTCCAGAAAGTCCGATAACGACAGATGGTGGAGAATGAAAATATCCTGAGTCATGCAGTAAAACCTGTGGTTCCATGAAGGGGAATGAAGGACAAGAGGCCAGATTTTCAGTCATTTACAGCCACTGAGTTTGTAGAAAACATTACCCTTGAAGTAAGATCAAGATTTAAGGTCCTCTGTGGGTAGCACACTGACTTAATTTGATTGACTGACTGCATAGCCAAAGAACAGCAAGTCCAGAATGTTTTTAAACTGTCTGTCCACTTGGACATCAGTTCATCTGCAGCGCATTCATTTTGCACCGATGACAGAAACAACCAGATTAAACACAAGAAGAAAATAAACCTTTTTTTCACCCTATTCTGAATGACCCAACCAACACCATGACTCACTTACCATAAGTTAGCAGGCTTGGTGTGATGGCTGTCTACAACCACACAATTGAAAGACTGTTACCTGTGTGCCGCTCCAGTTCTTCCTGGTTTGAGCAAAGGAGGCAACTGAGGGTGGAGCTGGTTTAAGTGCAGAGGCCAGTCAAATGGACTTAACCATCTGTGGTGACCACATGGGGGGGAATGGGTTCTTTTTTTGTGTGCGTTTTAAATATAGTTATTCTCTCTGGCTTCCCCTGTGGTATTTAAAATGGTTTACTCAGTTATTATATAGGTTGAGCTGTCTCTCATTTGGTCAGGTCAGTTGGTTGAGTGCTGTTATTTTGTTAAGCATTGCTTTTGTGTAAAGTTTTGTTTAGTTGGGCCCACTGATTTCTCAAAATAGCTTTTTTTTTTCATAAGTTTGTATTTTTTTACATAATTTTTTGTCCTTTTTTGGGTACAATAAAACCCACAGTTTGGAAATTACACTTGTACCTATATGTTCTTGGCTGCTTTGTTCATGATGAGTGGGACCAGCAAGTTAAAATGTAAGTGAGCATGGCTTGGTATGGGGACTGTGATATGTGAAAAATGGTTGCTATTTCACTGAAAACTATCTCTGGAATAGCAGTGGAACGCTACAATGCTTTCAAAATGCTTAACATCAGCTTCTAGTCAGTCCAAAATGAAACTACCGAATGAGGCACTACTTTAAATTTGAGACTGACATCAAACTCTGGCCCAAAAGAACAAGCAAGTTTTTGTTCTTGAAGAACAAAAACTTGCTTGTTCTTCAGCCAAATCGCTTATAGCAGTCGCAGCACGAAACTCTAACCCTCTGCGTTTAAACTCGCTTACTTTGACTTCAGTCCCTCATTTTAGCGTGAACAACTGAAAATCACCACCCAAAGTAGTTCTCAGAAGAACAGAAGCTTGCATACACTCAATGAAAACCAAACATAAATAAATAAAAAAATGTCAGCCCACACTCCTGCCTATCCAAACACCTACATATCCACCTACTCAAACTCACACAAGCTCTGGCCCCACTCTTTGGATTTTGCAATGCACTGTTGCTGTCTCCAGAGACCCATTTGGAATTGTGATGATTGTTTATGAAAAAAATAAAATACACTTATTTAAATATTTTTTTATTAAACACACACTCCAGCAAACATCTACTCATTGTGATCACTACTGGAACTGAACTCCATCCATCAGTGGATTTGGGATAGCAGTCCATTTTCCGATCTTAGTAAATAAGTCATGCATATGGAGTATTGCAGTGATGCACTGCAGGTCTAAGCCTCCTGAGTGCTGCCTGCCAAGAATGTTCGGAGAATGAATGGCTTCCAATTTTTCTTAAATCTCTTTCAGTAATCCACTTTTTCTCTCATAATCTCGTGTGTGTTGTGCTCTTGCTTTGTTTCTCCAGCCCTCTATTCCACATTTCCCTCTCCTCCTGTTTGCTTTTTCAGTCCCTCGGTTTGTTTCTTGTTGTCTTTTGTCCTTTGTTCTGTGCCTTTCTCTCTAATCACTTCTTCACATACTCTCTCTGTTTTCCCGCTCTCTTTTTAATCTGTATTCCCTCTGCCAATCTGCAGTTCTTCCCCATTTTCATCTTGCTTCTGAATCATTTTCTGCCTTTGTCTCTATCTGTTTATCTCACTTGTGTGCCTTTTTCTCTAACAGCTGGAGTGTGATAATTTCATCACAGTCATTCAGAAAGTAAATGACACATTCATAGTATGTGGGACAAATGCTGGAAACCCCAGGTGCTGGATGCTGGTAAGAGACAAATTTCTTTAAGTATGTGCACCTCACTTTTTACTGATGTGAGTGCTTCGCTTAGAGTCTGAGTAATCACTAGATCAATTGTAATTAACATTTATTTATCTTCCCACTTATTTCTTCAGTCAGTTAAATAAGGCCTGGGAGTTTTTTTGCCACTGAGGACATTTTCACTTTGTAATGAATATGCTACCCCACAGCTGAGTTGAAAATTTCCAAACTCTCTGTTTTGATAGAAATATAAGTGGCCGCTGAGTGGAATATGTTTAGACACAAACTGAAATGAGGTTAAAAAGACTTCCACTGGCCTTAGTTGTCTTTGTTCCTTCTGCAGGTTAATGACACAGTGCTGACTGATGTACAGGGTGTTGGGCAGATATCTTCACCCTCTCACATATCACCACAATATCCTTCCCAGAGGGCCATCAGCTTGCCTGCAGGTAACAAATAGAGAACAATTGCAAGTCTTTGTGTTTGTGTTTTGATACTAGCAAATGAAGGCACTACAATGGAACACGTCTGATAAATGAGACTTATTTTGTTGTGAGTAAACCTGATAGATGCCAGCTATAGGCAGCACAAAGGGGCACGAAGTTAATTGCTTCCAGTGTGGGTTAAAGGGAAGGAGCGGTAGTTCAAAGCTTATGATATAATCCAAAGCAGAGTTTTCTTGTTTTGAATGTTTTAAACTGCACGGATTTGCCCTTATCCACACCAGCAAGTAAAAGTATAATTTACAGCCATTAGCATTTTAGTACAGTGGTGGTAGCTGAGTCCACACTTCAAGCATTAGTGCTCAGTTAGGATTTGTTGCTCAGATTCATTTTGTTCTTTCCTTTGTTCAGTTATGAACACAGCAGAGTCTTGGGATTCACCTAAGGCATTTTAATATAATGAGCTTGGTTCAGTTGCATCAACACAAAGAGTATAGGCAGATGAAAAAGATTAAAGTAGGCACAGTTGTTATATACCCCGTGTCTTATTTGAATGCCACTATACTACCTACATATCCAAGCAGCAAAACAACATATGACAACACAGCACGTGATATGAGAATGGTGCAAAAGGTAACAAAACTAAATTCCAGAACTATAACAAAATACATCCTCATAGACCGTTTTGAAGGCAGTTAAGTCAACATAGTGGTGTTTAGTTTTGTGACCAAAAAAGTTGTCTGTGCAGTTCTTTCCACTTTTCAGTGTGCTTGGTAGAGCTGGACATCACGCTAGTATCTTTTGAAAGTTCTCAAAGCTTAAAGTTAATTGTGCTGAAGAGAAGCCTGTGATCACAATGAGATAATCGCAGGTATGACCGTTACCAACAATAAAATACAGAGAAATATAGCTGCACGCAGTGATGAAGGGGGCAGTTCAACAGGGCTCAGTCGCCATGGCAACTTGATGTGATCATGGTAAAAGTGTGGCTGCAGGCACATGATAGGAAAAAAAAAATGCAGTTTTGTTTATTGCAGTGCTTGTCAATAAATTGCCAAATAAATGAAACAGTTGCTGAAATTTGATTTCCGTTTCTGTTTGGTAGCTTTACTGCGTAGGAGTAATGAAGGAAACAAATGGTTTGGAACATTCTGAATCCATCTTATAACTTTACTGAGACTCGGTCTGAGGATAATATGTGCCAATTTTATTGGAGATTGGACAAAAATGTAGCCTAATAATTACTGGCATCCAGTATCTATTCATGTGATTTAAATATAGTGGTAACATCAACTAAGCTCTCATCACAAGTTGACTTTAGGACATATAAACGTGGCTTTCGGGCCTCCCGAGGCAGCTGGTTTTGATTGGCTGTGACTAACAACTGATTTTTGAAATCAATAATCTATCGCGTCCCTTTTACAAGGCTTGATTCTAAGCTCATCTATGCCACTTTTGGTGAAGATTGGGAAAAGTAAGGGGTTTGAAAAATGTAAAAAGCTTTTTACAAAAGGCTGTATGGGAAAAAAAAAAAAATCAAGTATAGTAGAAATGTACTCCATGCTTTGAATTCTTGAGCCGGGGGATGCAAGGGTACCGCACTCTTGAAAATCAGGCATTTGATTGAAAGGTTCTTGCACCCATTGGTGGCACTACAGGACTTCTGAGCATAATGTTGTAAAAGCTACAACTGACTTCAGTAGCAGATGAAAAAGATGAGTAAGAAAAGGTTAAAACTTTATGGGTGTGTCGCAACTTCACTGTTTGACCTGAATAATCATTGTTTTATGAGGTAATAAATAAGGAAACTGGTAGTGATGAGGAACATTTTTTAAGGAGTCTTGTTCGGTTCATTCTTGTAAGAGAGACACCATTTCGGAAGTCTTACTTTCTATGGCGAAGCTGTCACTTTGCCATAGATCTTATTTTAGAACAAAGCCACCTTCAACTCTTTATATTAACTTTGCTCATTTGCGTCAGGAGCAGCAGAGTGACACTTGTGAGTCCCCGGCTCCCAGGAGCCATCTGTCTCTTATTATCAACCTCTATTCATGTAATGCAAATGAGTGAATGCTTTAATCTGAAGTACCTCGCAATATTTTAAAGAGTCACTCCTCTACAAGACTGATGTGTGTGCAGATTTTAAAAGGCACTGTGGTACTTTTGTGGAGCATATGGTGTCCGCATGCAGTTGGGAGTTTTCACCATCTAAATGAACTAAATGAAAATAGGTTTGAAACCATTCTTATACTTTAAGAATGGATAATTCCCATCCGGTTTAATTAGTTAGAATAGTTTTTTCAGCATAAGCGTTTTGAACAAAAATAAATCATGAATCATTTCTAATGACTCCAATCGAGCAAGCACAGACCCACTGCATAAGTGCAACTGCATAATGTAATATATAAAGCTGACTTTACTGTATGCCAGTCATTAATAAAGTGCTAAGTCATAGCCAGGAGTCACAGGGGTTTGATGTTGTAAGATTAAACCAGGTAGTCATCCTTAGAATACATTTTATCTATTGATGAAACAATGATGAATAAATAAAGGCAGTAATAAGCAGCAGAAACTAAAGACAACATCTTGATTGTCTGTGACATTTATCCTTGATAAAAGTTATCTGAAGGATTTTTTTTCTTTCTTTCTGAAGTATTTATCCATCACAGTTGTACAACATAAATCACTGAATCAATTTTGCACAGTTAAGAGTAGTGTTCAGTGGAAGGCAGTTAAATGAATAATGCCATTCACCATATGAATAAATTCATGAGTCTTACTTGCACATTAATGCCTACATTAATGTGCAAGTATTTATGTGTTCATAAAATGGGGGGCAAATAAATGTAAAGTTTCAAAGTTAAATCACAAATTTGTTTTAAAGGGATTGTGTTAAAGTGCTGCTTTTTGCTATGGTTTGCAAATGGCCAGACAGTTTTATGACTATTCTTGCCTTAACAGATGTCACGGTCCTGGGCCTTTTTGCCCAGTGTTTTGTTTTTTGAGGGTCTGTTATTGTTAAAGACCTTCAGTTTGTCTCTTTATGGTTTAGTTTCTCCATTTCGGCTACTCTTAGTTCAGGCTCTATTTTGAGTCGTTATGAGATCCTCAGTTAAGCAGTTCTTTAGGTCGGTCCTTCTGTGATCTCATTATAATCTGGAGTTTCAGTTTTCCCTGCCTGCCCTGTTCCCTGTGTTTTTTCTGGTCTCTGTCTGGTATTCGTTCTCTCCCCTGCGTTTTTATGATGTGCAGACATTTCTAGTTTTATTATTTTCTATGTAGTTCCTTTCTGTGCTGTCTGATCCTGTTTCCATGTTTAGTTATTGTCAGTCTGCATATCCTGTTCATGTGTTTTGTCTGGGTGTCTGTGTGTTCATATCACTCTGTGTACCTGCTTCCCCCTGTGGTGTAAGTTTACATTTATGTTACAGTTGGTCATTTCCTGTCTTATTTTGGTGATCCTTGTCCCGTGTGTATTGTGTTCTGTCTTGCTTCCCTTCTTTCGTTAGTCTAATTCTGTTCACCTGTTCTCCCCTACTGTTCCCTCTTCCTAATTACCTTGTGTGTATTTAAGTCCTCACTTCTCTTCAGTTCATTGTCACATCCTCCCTTATGGCTTCATTCCCATTTCCCTATTCCCTCCCAGCAGTGTAGCAGGAGTAGGAGTAACTTCAGCATTAGCTTTTTTGAGTCCTAGTCTAGCCTGTGTTTATTTATTTTTGTATTTCTGAGAAGCACCTGCAGCAATAAAGCTGTTTCAAGTTCAACTCTTGCCTCCCATATCCAGCAATTGGGTCCACACTCCCTCAGCCACACAGCCGGAACACGACAACAGATCGTGCATGTAATGAAACAGCCACAGACCACTGAGTGTCTGGTATGTGCATCTGTATCTGGTGTTGTGCTATTTTTTCCCCAAGATATTTGTTGTTTCCCCTCCTATTATCGCAACTCTCTGTATTCAAAGCAACGATGATGGGTTTCTGAATGCGCTCTCTTTATTTGGTGAAAATACAGACCTGCTAATGAACTGTAATGATCTTCATTTGCATTTCTACTAAATCAAAGGCAAACATCGGTGGTGTAATTTGCCAGTTTCACAAGATTGCTTTACGAGACTTAAATGCCCGTCTCTGTTTCATGACAAATAGATCTTCTGGTTGTGTGGTTATCGAGGAGTGCATCACACTAACAAAATAGAGATGTTTCTAATTAAACCAACATTTCAATAGTCATACTGCTTGATGAGCGACACTATTTGTTAAACTGCCCTATTCAGAGGGATTGTTTGAAGAAACACTCAAATCAGTGAGAGGTCGCACTGCAGGATGCTCTTTCAGATTGGGATCGATTTTGGAAGCAATGAGCCGACCCTTTGCTTGAGCTGAGCAGCATTCAAATAAAGATCAATCCTAATTAAGATGTTAGTGCAGTGATTTCAAATGCTTCCCTCTGCATTGCTATGGAGACAGAGCTCTAAGTGGGGTTTCTAAGAATATGGTGATTGGTGGCTGCTCATCAGTGCACTGAGCTATTCTGCCTTGATGTCTTCTTTGCTCTTTCTGTTTTTTTATTCTGTCTTTGTCCTCCTGATCCTTTTTTTTTCCCCTCGACTCTCCCACTTTCTGTTTATTGCTCTCTTCTCTGTATCTTCCCCAGTCACTCCCTTTCTTGTGCCACTCCAATCTCTCTTCCTCTCCCTCTGAGCCTTGTACCAATCCATCAAGCACCCCGTATGCCTTCTATTTTTTTTCACCCACTGTTCAGCCTCTCTTTTCTTGTCCATTTTTCTTCCCCGCTGTCTCAGATGGGAGTCTGTATTCTGCCATGTCGTCGGTGGGAAGTCATACCGGTTCAATACGGCGTACATTTGGCTTCCAGAAACTCCTGAAGACAGAGAACGTTTGGCTGCTAAGTGAGTAGGAGGAGAGAAGTCACGCATAATCCATGGAGGTTTAGACTAATGCATATGGAGATGGTGGGTGGCACTGTCTGTAAATCATTTACTATTATTCCCTTGGGAAAAAACATGTAGGTGTATTCACTGTCAGAAATCTATCTACTGTGATCCACCATCTATACTGCTACTGATTCTCCCATTTTTTTTTTTTTTTAAATAATACAGGTATTGCTTAAATAATATAACACGATAATGGAATAAGGTTACACATGTTAATTAATAGACATTGGGGGTAAATTCTAAGCAAATGAACTGTGTCTTAATTGACATTTAAATCTCATCACTAGATCCACAGTTTGCTGGAGCAGCCATAATTCCATCTTCAGAAAAATACAAAGAAGAGATCTACTTCTTCTTCAGTGAGTTCAACAAGACAGCCAGAGTGGACGAGGAGCCATACAGAGCTCGCATAGGCCGGATCTGCATGGTAAAAATCCCACTTATTTGCTACTGCCTTGTGTGATTCCCGACTTACCCACTGAATTAATCTTTAAATTAATCTCAGAGTTAAAGAGACCTTAATGAAAAGATTAATGGCTAAAGCCTTTCATGTTTAGTGATGGATTATATCTCAGACATATATAGGAAATCTTTATTTGCTAATTAAGGTTTTTCTTTGCACTTTGTTGCTCTCTTTCTAGGAGGATCGATGAGGAGATCTGTGTTTTATTTTTCTTCTTTGTGCATTCAGTTGGAAGAAAGAGAAATCTGGGGCATGTTAGCCTAGTTTACATCAAACTGCAACAAAAGCAGGAAATTTTCTATTATTGGTCAAGAAGTGGTTGTGTTTTTTGTCACCATTGTGACCAAGAATTTGTTAAGAGCTAGAAAATTGTTCAAACTAGCACATCATAATAAGAATTCTTAAAAGTCTTGCACAATCTCAGTCTCTACCCAGCAGAAACTCTAGCTCAAAAGCTTGTTCTATGTGCTTAATAATCCATAATTTATGTTTAATATTTCCACAGACAGCTTTAGAATATTGGGGAGGTGACCTTTAGCAGAGCTAGTCCAACCATCACCATCTGATACCAGTTCTTGTGCATTTTTAATTACAATAAATGCCAAGTTACAGTAGAAAAAAGCCAGATTTACTGCATCAACCTGTCTACTTTATCTATACTAAACTAGGTTACAGGACCAACCATCACCAGGGGCAGAGGAGTCCTGGTGGCCTGGGTTAGAGGACAGTAGCTTTGCAGAGGACACAGAGCAAGATAAAAAAAAAAGTCCCCTTCATGGCATTGTTTTCACATTCCTTGTCTGCATTTCTAGGTGGATGAAGGGGGTCTCAAAAACCTGATGGCAGACTCTTGGACCACCTTCTTGAAGGCACGGATGATGTGCGGTGCAGGAAACACTCAACAGCAGTACAACAACTTGAAGCAGGCAGTAGTGCTGACTGCTCAAGACAAAAGGGCTGGGGTTCTGTATGGCCTCTTTTCCAATGCATGGTGAGTAGGGATTGGTCGATCCAGCTTTTTTTCAGTTCCAATCTGATACCGACTTGCCAGTACCGTTCCTATACCAGTGTTAGTTTAATAATATGTATCCCTCACTATAAGGAAGACACTGGGAATCATTCTTTTATATTTAAGGACACATCAAGCTCAATTTAAACAGTTTTGATAACTCATGAAATAAAATTTAACAAATAAATATATCCAATAATATAAATTTACAGACTTTTTGGTAATTGTTAGTTAAACAATAATTGAAAACAGGTCCAGAATGAATACAATGAAAACAATAATGATATTGGTGTTCTTCATCTAATTTATTTGCAAGTAAGAGTCGTTAGGTTGCTGCAAACTGTTGTCATTTACAGTTACAGTAGTTTCTCCTTTTTCCTCATCACACACAGGCAGCTGTGGCAACAACACTTTGTTAACATAAGCATAATAAAACCTTACCAACAAGTGTTACACTGAACCAACAAACCAACACGCTACTAGCTTCTCAAACGAGCGCTCTCACCGAACGTGATGAGAGTGTCAGTAAAAGAGCTAGTGAGAGAAAGCATTGTTGCCACTGGATCTTCTTATTCATGCCAGCTCACTTTGACCACAGTTTGCAGTCCAAACTGTCTCAACCTTGTCTCTCTCATTCTCCATTTTTCATTACTTGTTTCTAATCCTGTCCATCCCAGTAAGTCCTAATGGAAATCTTAGCTCCAGCTCAGCCTCCTTTCTTTTTGTCAGTCTCCAAACCATCCATCATAGCAGGTCTCACTTCCATAAACTTTCCCTTTCACTCTTGCTACTATCCTTCTGTCACAAATAGCCCCTGACACACATCTCCACCCACTTGATCCTGCCTGAATGCTCTTCTTCACTTCTCTTTTGCACTTTCTGTTGCTTTGGGTGGTCAATGCCAGGTATTTAAAATCGTCCACTTTCACTACCTCTACCTTTTACACTTTTCCACCTGCCTCCCTCTCATTCACTCACATGTATTCTGTCTTGCTTCTACTGACTTTCACTCTTGTTGTCTCCAGTGCATACCTCCACCTATCCAGGTACTCTTCCATCTGCTGCCTACTTTCATTATACACTGCCTGGCCAAAAAAAAAGTCGCCACCTGGATTTAACTAAGCAAATAGGTACGAGCCTCCTATTAGATAATTATTGCATGGGTGATTATCTTTCAGCTGGCAACAAGTTTTTTAACCCCAACTGGTGCAATGAGTTGCTTCTCATTTCTTAAACAACCATGTCGAAAGACACATCGCGTGGTCGTGGAAAAGATGTCAGTCTTTTTGAGAAGGGTCAAATCGTTGGCGTGCATCAAGCAGAGAAAACATCTAAGGAGATTACAGAAACTACAAAAATTGGGTTAAGAACTGTCCAATGCATTATTAAAAACTGGAAGGATAGCGGGGACCCATCATCTTCGAGGAAGAAATGTGGCCGATAAAAAATCCTGAATGATCGTGATTGGCAAGCACTTAAACGTTAGGTGAAATCAAATCGAAGAAAAACAACAGTAGCATTCAGGGCTATGTTTAATAGTGAAAGTAAGAGCATTTCCACATGCACAATGCGACGGGAACTCAAGCTGTGTAACCTTAAGAAAACCACTAATCAGTGAGGATATCTGGAAAAAAAAGGCTTCAATTTGCTAGGGAACATAAAGATTGGACTCTGGAGCAATGGAAGAAGGTCATGTGGTCTGGTGAGTCCAGATTTACCCTGTTCCAGAGTGACGGGCTCATCAGGGTAGGAAGAGAGGCAGGTGAAGTGATGCACCCATCATGCCTAGTGCCTACTGTACAAGCCTGTGGGGGCAGTGCTACATTATGATCCGGGGATGCTGTAGGTGGTCAGGTCTAGGTTCAGCAACATCATGTGCTCAAAGAATGAGGTCAGCTGACTACCTGAATATACTCAATGACCAGGTTATTCCATCAATGGATTTTTTCTTCCCTGATGGCACGGGCATATTCCAAGATGACAATGCCAGGATTCATCGGGCTTGAATTGTGAAAGAGTGGTTCTGGGGGCATGAGACATCATTTTCACACATGGATCGGCCACCACAGAGTCCAGAACTCAACCTCATTGAGAATCTTTGGGATGTGTTGGAGAAGGCTTTGCACAGTGGTCAGAATCTGCCATCATCACTACAAGATCTTGGTGAAAAATTAATGCAACACTGGATGTAAATAAATCTTGTGACATTGCAGTAGCTTATCGAAACAATGCCACAGCGAATGCATGCCGTAATCAAAGCTAAAGCCGGTCCAACAAAATATTAGTGTGTGACCTTTTTTTGGTGGTGACTTTTTTTTTGGTCAGGCAGTGTAGATCACAATGTTGACTGCAAATATCGTTGTCCACAGAGACTTCTGCCTGACCTCAGCTGTCAACCTGTCCATCACCATTGCAAACAAGGAGAGGCTCAGGGCTGATCCTTGATGTAATCCCACCCTCACTTCGAACCCATTTGTCATTCCTACAGGACACCTCACCACTGTCTCGCTGTTCTTATACATGTCCTGCACCACCCTCATATACTTCCCTGCCACTCCTGACTTCCTCGTAGAGTATCACAGTTCCTCTCTTGGGACCCTACCATATGCTTAATAAAATGATATCCAATCCAAATATTGGATTGGCACATCCCCAATGGTGGGCTGGATCATTTTGTTGACTACCTCCACAGTCTTAAAAACCAGTGTGTAAGATTTGGAGGGTTATATTAGCAGAAATGGAATGCAGAATATAATCAGCTCTTATAAAGAATCAATATGTTTCTGTTACCTTAGAAGGAGTCCTTCATGTAGGCATAACCCAGAATATACAGACTGGATCTAGAGAGGGCTTGAGTATGGACAGCATGGTTCTTTTATGCAGTTGGAAAGGGAAGTTTGAAATGGCTAAAGGGAAATTTATGCTCGTCTTAGAAATGTATAAAGTACCAAAATGGGGGGCAATAAAAATTACCCAGCTTCTGATTTTGACCTTGCAGTCAGACAACAGACCTTTGATTTATATTGACTTAAATCACAACCAGTATAGACTATGCTTTCACAATATTATCCAAATGTTTGCCCCCAGAGTCAGAAGGGAATTAGTAAAAAAAAAAAAAAAAAAAAAAAAGGCTTTTAAATCCGCTGACCCCGTTTCTTGGAATATAATCTACAGAAGGAGCTGAAATTGTCAGCTCCTTGAATGGGGGAGTTTAAGTCCATTTTAAAGGAGAGAGAGAATAGCTCTTTTGGACAGTGCGACTCATTTTAATATCACTCTTCTAATGTTCTGTTATTGAATATGATTTGGATATTTGTGTTCACGTGTCTGTACGGAATATCAGTTGTATTTGTTCCTTTACTTGTTACATTAATGTGTGTCATTGTATTGTAGCTTGTGCCGCCCTCTTGGCCAGGTATCTCTTGAAAAAGAAATTTTTAATCTCAATGAGACTTTTACCTGGATAAATAAAGGATAATAATATGCTGTTCAATCTTTCAGGATCAGGGAAAATAAAATGAAACTGACTTATAACAAAACAAATCAACCACTATAACAAAGTAACCTACATTTGTCCACCCACACAGTACACAGCACATACCACACATTTGGATGAAATGTTCTTGTCAAAATCAGTTTCTGTTTCTTTTTAACCATAACAGCAGATTTCTGCTGGATTCAGAATGTTCTGGATAAATAATGTTCACTGAGTATGCATATGATGTTACACATGATAATAGAGTACAGAACAGATTGTTTTCTAATTTACTGCTGGGGGCACAAATTCATTGTTGAATATATTAAATTTTGTGCTAATGCAATTCCAAAATAAAGGACACAAGTGTGCAAACTGCAACAAACAATCATACATATATCAGCTGAACACATGTTTCAAGTTTACTGACCTTATTTATAGTGTCATAGAAATTTTACAACCCTAATTGTGAGTAGTGTAGTTGAGTGGCGTTGCCCAATGCAAATATGATAAAGATGTAATCAGATTAACTTTAAATTGCCATCTGTCCCATATTAGATTATATTCAGTCTAATGTATTATAAAGCTCTTTGTAAGGACTGGACTGCAGTACTTTTGATGCAAGAATCGTGAGTTAGGTGTAAGCAAATTTCATTTGCCACCCTTGTTCCAGTCTTGATTAGAGCACACACACAATAATATAGTGACAAACACTGACCAAGTAGCAAACTTAAATTTATGTTCAAGTCTTCTGCACTGGCTGTGTGTGTATTTGCACAGCAAAAGTGGCTCCCAGCAATAGTTAAAACAAAGGAACTGACTTTTGAAGTTATTATGGCGAGCAGCTGTTGACCTGAAAACACGAGATAATATCAACAAATTCAGTAACTGCGGTTACACACAGACAAAAGATCAAATCGGAAAAAAACTTGAACTGTTAAGCAATTACAGTAACTACAGTTATTGTAATTACTTTGAATGCTGTATTAGTAACACATTAACCTCAGACACAGATTCTGAATTCTTGTCTGCTGCTTCAAAGCTCCCTTCCATGCCTTTTTTTTTTTTTTTGGCTGTAATTTCTCCTTTCCCTGCTGTTGCTCAGGGGCAGAACAGTGATCTGTGCCTACTCCATTGAAGATATTGACCAGGCCTTTTCTACATCTAAACTGAAGGGCTATAGCGGTCAACTCACTGGCACCCGCCCTGGGACGGTAAGAAAAACCTAACAAGCGTGCATGAATGCATGAGGCAGCCTATATTTCAAAGGTGATATGATTCAGGTGTTATTTTTAAAGCAACGGCTCAATAACAAAGAAACAATTTGAGATCTTTGTTCAAGGTTTATTTGTTTGTTCGAGTGCCCGGGCCAGTCTGAATAGAAAGCATCACTTCTTCCCTTAGTGTGTCCGCAAAGTCCCCGGAGCAGCGGAGAATCAAAACAACATAAAAAATCTTGGGGTGTTGAGATACCACCCAGAAATTGAGGATGTGATCCGGCCTGTTGGTGTGGCTCCACTTGACCTTCCCTCAGATGACCAAATTACACACACAGTGGCAGACATTGTACAGGCGGTCAACGATGAACACTACAGTGTCCTGTACCTCGGAACAGGTGTGTTTGTGTGTGTGTGTGTTTATATGCAAGACCACAGGCTTTATGTTTTTCTTCATGTACTCCACACTTTGAGCTTCTGTGCTAACACAACCTGTTATTCTATTGTGGATCAATTGTAGGAAGGTTCCATGTTAAAGCTGTATAAATAATTATGTTGGCCATTAGAAAGAAACTAATGAGCAGCTATTTTCTATACTTTAGCTGCATTTGTGTTCACCTCTGCATATATCAGCACTGTTTTTGTTAAAGAATGTAACAGCAAAAAAAACTAAGCCTGTTTTTCTTTACAATATATCATCTTGCTCATGCTCCTAAGTGCACTTGCTTTGTTTCAGCTGTTCAGAGGAAAATGCTGCTCTCTTCATCTCAGCAATATTTGCATATCAGGGCAAGTAAGCCACCGTAAACCATAGAAACCAGCACTCTGCCAGTTCAACATTACAACACTGGAGCAAGCAGGAACAACAAATAAAGACTAAAATAAGATTTACAAAGAAACACAGGCATGATATGCTTAAATTCTTAATTTAAGCCCTGAATATTAAATGTGAAAAAAAAAACAAAAAAAAACTGACAAACTGTCAAAATATTTTCTGCTCAAAATCTATTCAAACAATCCCTGGCTTTCAAAAGACTGTTTCTATTTGATCAAAGCAGCAATTCTGAGCTGCTGCTGCTGCTGCCCATAGCAGTTACTGAAAAAATTGTGTTGTGCCTCGGGGAGATCACTATGGCAACCATGTCAAGTCATATGCTCGTGTGTGCATGAGTATCTCACCACTCTCAAGTTCACCAAAAAAAGATGAGCGAGTGTCATCTTTCAAAGTGCAAATTGTGACTGCTGCGGCGTATATGCGCTTGTCATTCGTAAAGCCTTTCTGCGTTGGTTGTATTTTTAACACCAAAAAAAAAAACAACATGTTATTAAAAAAAGACAGGTTGATATCATGTCGCTGTGGGCTTTACAAAACTGTGTCAGTGATAGGAGGGAATGGATGGTGAGCTATGAACAGCAATGGGTCTCTGTGGTGGCCTGAAAAGAAACTGGAGCAGTTTGAGTCACACTGGTATCTCAGGCTGTGGGAACACGTTGTACTAGAGACCTGCTGTTTCCCACAGACAGGATGTTTTCCTGTTCCTTTCTTTTACTTTTAGGGACTTTAATTGGTGTGAGGAACAGAACAGGTGTTATCCGGTACCACGCGGGTTATATGTTATATTTCAGTTTTGGTAATTTATGGGTCGAAGATTCAGGTTCCCTTTGTGATCTTTTCTGAAGTGTGATTTGATAGAGTTCGTTTTTCCTTCTGTTCAATATTGCATCACCTCCACCTCAGGGCGCTGGGTATAAATATTCATTCCGTGTAACACGTCAAGCTCATCAATCTGCATAAATAATTTCAAACATGCTCTTGAATCTGTATAAATGATGGTGAGAAGCTGCCTTCTTGAAATAATTCAGGCTTTAGCGAGCGAAAAAGACAGGCCACTCATCCAGATGGATAGTTGCATTATAACAGTCTTAATTAAAGGGGTACAAGTGATGAGCTCACATACACCAGAGAATTCAGAGACCTGAGAAATCAGAGATCCATTTGAGGGTTCCTTCAGACATTACACTTCCTTGGTGAGAGCTCCTGATAGGGCTCATTTACTCTGCTCTGACACATTTACCTTACTTTAATTTTTCTTTTGATCAATGAGCAAGGTTTCTTTCAAATAAATGAAACTGAATAACAAAGTCTTTTACAAAATAACTCAGAAAATATACCATTAATCTTTGAACGAGAACAAGGCACGTATCAGCATTTGTAGGCAGGAGAGGAAATATCACATCCAGTGTTAAATGGAAGTGCTCTCAGCAAGACTCAGACTCATTCACACTTTGAATCAGCGCTGATGTATTTGTTACTGTTTGGACTGATTCGTTTAGTCTGGTGAAAATGCTGCATTTCAGAATGTGGAGCAGTCCAAATCTAAAATGACACCTGTTGATGGGAATCTAAAGACCTCTATCAGATCTTTACCACATCCTCAAATAATAATGTCAAATAATTGTCCTGTTAGGAGGAAATTAGATGAGGTTTGGTGATTAACGCTGAATGTAATACAGTTATTATTATATTATTATTTTTCAGAAATAAAATGTATTACAGGGCAGCACGGTGGTGCAGTGGTTAGCACTGCTGCCTCACAGTTAGAATACCATCTGGAAGGCCTGGGTTCGATTCCACCTTGGCCCAGGCCTCTCCCTCTCTCTGTGTGGAGTTTGCATGTTCTCCCCGTGCTTGTGTGGGTTTCCTCCGGGTACTCCGGTTTCCTCCCACATTCCAAAGACATGCATTTACTGGGGTTAGGTTAATTGGCTAATCTAAATTGCCCATAGGTGTGACTGAGCGCATGAATGTGAGTGTGAAAGGTTGTCTGTCACTCCGTGTTGGCCCTGCAACAGGCTGGCGACCTGTTCAGGGTGTACCCTGCCTCTCGCCCTATGACAGCTGGGATAGGCTCCAGCCCCCCCGCGACCCTTAACAGGATGTGCGGAAGCGAATGGATGGATGAATGGATGGATGGATGGAAAATGTATTACAATAAAATAAATTTAATACATTGATTTATATTTAAGACAATTGACCTACAAATGTTTGTTGCAAACTTGTTTTTAATTGGTTATTAAGCAAATAACTAAACTAAAACTACTCAACAGTTGGAGTCAACATAATTATTTTTTTTTCAGATTTCTTATTTTTCTTGCATATTCATGCAGTGGTTAGCATTCAAACTTTAGCAGAAGCCTTCCTGTGTGGAGTCTGCATTTTCTCCTTGTGCCTACCTGGGTTTTTTCTCCAGATAATCTGGCTGCAACCCAAAGGTCAAAGAAATGCATTTTAGGGTAGCCCCTTAACTGGCAAGGGCCCGGTGACGGGCCGTTTGTAGTCCCTTTTATATGGCAGGCTAGACCCTCCCATTTTTATTGACACGTCATTCGGCCAATCATGTAACTGGCTGCACCAAATCACCTGACAAAGCTACGTGACGCCCTCTGAGTATTATTGGCTCTGGGAAACCCATTTCTTAACATGATTGGCCGAATGAGGTGTCAGTCAAAATGGGCGGGTCTAGCCTGCCATATAAATGCACTTCATTCGGCCCGCGGACCAGACGCAGCCGATTAATAGGCTATGAAATGGGTTGTTCAGAGCCAATAATAACCAGAGGGTGTTATGTAGTTGTTTCAGGTGATTTTATTTGCTGCCAGTTAAGGGGTTAATTGGTGATTCCAAATTGGCTGCATGGATGTGAGCTGAGATATAGATTGGCAGCCTGTCTGGGGTAAACCCCTCCTCTTACCCGGTGTCCTCATCCTACCCATACCTCAACCCAGAGTAGAAGTCTGTGGATTCTCTGATGGAAACTTTTTTCTAATTATATACAAAGAAATGGTACAGAGGCAACAGAATGGAAATGTGTGACGCAACTACAGCAACAAAATGACAACTAAATAGGTTGTTGCCAACAGTTCAGTAGCACAATTAGGGGTTAAAAGACCATGGGAAGAAAAGTGAAGATGGGGAGAGATTTAGCACTCACACTCACACTTAAACGCTCAAGCAGAGTGGCAAGACTCCTGGTGCTGTTATGCAAAACACCAATTTAATGGCAGCTTCTATGAAAGTAAATAACATCACTCACTCAAATTCCTCTCCTCTAATTTCTGCACCAACTTCTTGTTTATTCTAGTCACAGTTGTTTGGCAAAGTGGTGTATTTGAAGGCTAATGGAACTCACTTTAACATGTTGACCTAAAACAGACTGACAGGGTGGTGCCCAGCTCCTAATTAGCTAAATAGTGCACTGTATATTTTGCATTTTAAAGCCATCTAACTAGTCTCAGTGGGACTCCCCTGTGAGATATAGACTGACAGAACACAGCAGAATTTAACAAAGTGAATTTCTGACTCTTTTGATCACTAGCCAAATATTTCAGCAGAATTTATGAATATAATAACTAGCTACTTCAATAACTGTAATTTTTGTAACATGGCCAAAAAGGACATTTTCTGCAAGCAGTTGCAAAACTACTTCCTTGTAACAAACTCATTGTTGTACCAGAGCAGGATAAATAATGTACCCAAATCTCAGTCAGTGGTTGAGTCTAAGATAAGATAAGATAAGATAGTGTTTATTTGTCACATGCACAGTTATACACAGTACAATGCACAGTGAAATCTCACTGTGATAATGTAGGTGATGGGTTTTGACAAGGAAAAAAAAAAAATCACATAGAAAAAACTAATGTTTGGCTCCTGTGTGGGGACTTGGACCCTGTATTAGTAGTAGAGTACAAAGCCTAATTGATGGAGTAATCTTTTTTTTTTTTAAATGTATCTCACAGTCTTGGCCACAGCTACATGTGGCAATGACGCCAAGAGACAGAGCTGTATTTAAGATCAAAGTCAAAGTCTTGGTTGAGGGCAGTCGCTGGTTGATCCAAATCAGACTGAAACAAAGCTAGGCAGGAAATTGATTCTTTGAAATTTACTGAGGGATTGGGCACTAGAGGAGAGACCAAATAACCCCTTCAGAAGAAAAACTGTCACAGCACAGCTGTGTGGTGAATAAAACAGTGGACCCTGAATGCAGAACACAGGGCATTCAAGCAAAAAATGAGCTCTTTAACAGCTGCTTACCAAACCTAAAATGTACCGTAATCTAAGATACAGAAGGAAAACAAGACACAGGTGCACAGAATTACCAACAGATGAAATTAGTCAGGAAGTCTGAATAGCACATACAGGAAGCAGAACTAACACTGAAAGTAAAACAGGAAATCAAACCAAAAGAGATTAACAGAAACATGCATACTAACTAAATTGGCTGAAGGTATGACAGTCCAGGATGTCCATTCTATGCTGGCTCCTGCCCTCGAACTGCACAAGTGATTAAGAAAATTGATGGATGGACCCTGTTTTTAACTCTCCAATTCCAGTGTTATAAAATAATTTCTCTGGACATTATCTCCTATTGTAAATGGACAATAAGAGTTAGGGATTGTAGATAGGTTTTAAACTAGGCAAGTCAAAAACATTAATGTTAAGGAAAGACTGTAGTTGTAGTGGTAAAAGAAGCTAATGTTGGATGTCCTGGATGCCCATCCACCACCCCATGCATCACTTGTACATAAAGGACACAATATTTAGTTTTACCCAGGATTAAAACTGTACAGATTTATCCAATATGAAAATAATTCCTGGGATATTGGGGCATACAGAATAAGTGATATCTATGTGTTTAAAAAAAAAGGGAGAGAGGAAAAAAAAAAAACATCTAAGTGATCTGCAATTGGCCCCTGAAGTTCAACAGCCCAAAGACTCCTGACTGTGAGTACATTGTGCCAAGAACCCAAAGGCATTACTTAGGAAAAAGCAACAAAGGAAGAACGAATCATTGCAACCTTTGAGAGGCGGGGGGAGTGGAGCAGTTAGCCTTTGTTAGAGGGGACTGCTTGAAGTGGAGCAAAAATAAGAGGCAGCAGTGAATGATTTCTTTTCCTTCAGTACCTCACTGACAAATTAACCACTAGAAGATGTAAAACTACCATTTCAGTCATGGAGGTGATATCGCAGAAATCTCCCTTGAGGGACGGAGGAAATGTCAGAGCCATGCACTTGTTTCAAGATGACTTTATATTTGAGATCAGAAGCTATTTTCTGTTAACACAGTAGCACTTGAGGTGTCAGTAGCTTAAAGGTAAGAGGCAGACCAATGTGGTGCCTGACTAGGAAAAACATTTGGGGAAGTGAATGATTGTAGCTTAGAGAGACGAGAGCTAGGTCTTGTTACCAAAAGCAGGTGGATTTTAAGCCCAAGCTTTTACATAATAAGTACATGTAACAGAACAGCTGTAAAATGGCAGTGGGGAAAGAATTTACAGTAAATGAGCATGATGTGTCAGCAAACCCATTCTCAAAAGGCTAAATATAACAAGAAAAAAATAATAATTTGCTCAGCAGATGCCACATGAGTTCAGCACTGTCACCATCTTCCCCCTCAGAATGTCTTGCGGCTGTCTTTGTGCTGATATACACTGTTTTGATAAAGCAGCTGAAAATAGCTTTTGACAGGATTAAAGAACCACATGAGAATAAATTAGATAAAATGAGTAATGTTATCTTTGACGACTGAGGAAGAAAAGATTTGAAGTTTATGAAAAAGAGACGAGGCAGTTTGAGGACAAAAGAAGTCCAAGTGACAGCAAGAACCTGCCTGCCTGCCTAATTATAAACGAGACAGAGCCTCACAGGGGGAGCATTCAGGAAATCAGGATGTGAGATTTAAAAAAAAAAAAAAAAAAAAAAAAGGTGTCACTGTGATTAAATTTTCACAGCAGGGGAGGAAAATTGCAAAACAAACAAAAACAACAACAAAAGATGCAAGAAAAGAAAAAAACAAGTTTGAATGTCTTTTTTTTTTTTGCTGGGATTCTTTAAATCTGTCAAGTCATTATTTGAAAGAGAATGAGTTGTTTTCTGGCAGCAACAAAGGACCACCGCACTGAGGGTAAAATATTTTCATTTCAATTTTCAGTTCAATAAAACAGTTTTTAAAAAGTACTAAAAACAAAAGGAAAATAAGCAGGAGCGATTATGAAGAAACAACATGGTGGCACGGTGGTTGGCGCTGGTGCCTCACAGCTAGAAGGTCTGGGTTTGAATCCACCTTGGCCCAGCCTTTCTGTGTGGAGTTTGCATTTTCTCCCCATGTTTCCGTGGGTTTTCTCCAGTCCAAAGACATGCAGTTAGTGGGGTTAAGTTAATCTCTGTGTTGGCCCTGTGACATGCTGGCGACCCTGCCTCTCCAGCCCCCCTGTGACCCTGAACAGGATAAGCAGAAGAGAATTGGATGGAAGAATCTGAGAGTGGTGCTGAACTTGCTCTGTTTGGTAGTGTAGCCTCATTGTACAAATCAAACTGATGGCTCAGAGCTAGAATAATGACTTGTCAATTTTCAAACTCAAGCTGAATGCAAGACAGAACTAAATCCCAGAGGTTATGTGTGTCTGTTTGCCTGTACTTAGCACACCTTTATTCAGTGAACAGGCACTTGTGGAGCATACTTCCTTTGGTAAAAGTGAAAGCTGGCTCAGGTATTCACACAGGCATTCTGCTGTGACCATGATTTGCACTCATTTATGGAACACTAAAAATCCCCTTTCTATGCTGAAACAAACACAGATGTTTCAAAAGAAGAGAGAGCAGCCAACAGTAGCAAGGATAAACAGTGAAATAAAGAACCATGTTCTGTGTATTTTCATTTGAGCGCTGTATTATTGTGAGCCGAAGCAATGAGAAAAACAGAAGTCAGTTTACTGTTTGGCAGCACATTCTGTGGCTCACACTAATAGGGTAATGTAGTTAGAGGCTTCCAGAAGCATTTACACACTAAAAGCTCAAATTTTCAAGTTACTTAAAAATACAACTTTGTGTCCCTGAACCCATTACACGTGGTTGTGCAGTGATTATGGTTAAATATTGAAGGCCTAATGTGCTATAGGGCCCACAGACAGTCACTTGCTGTTTTTAATCTGTGTTCCTTTTAATGTTAGAATATCTGACATGAGGACTGTTGAGTGGTGGTTTGATTAAGCACAAGTTATTCATGATGTTACATAAAAGTATAAAATAGCTATAAAATGGCTTTTTGTATGCGATCTTTCCCTCCATCTGTCCACTCAATTTATGTCTTCTCCTTTGTTTTTGTTTTAACAGAACAAGGCAAAGTACTGAAAGTCATTCATACCAGCGAAGATGTCTTCATCATATCTCAATACTCTCTGTTTCGCAATGAGGGCCCTGTTCTAAACATGGCTATTGATCCGCAAAAGGTACGAGTAATAATGTTGATTAGTTTGGTAGAGTGTGATTTTTGCCTACATTTGTCTTAAATGTGCATTAGGACCTACCCATAATGCACCAGCCACTTCATTAGGTACACTTTGCCAGTAGTCATTTTCCACTTGTATGATATACAGTCCCCAGCATATATATATATATATATATATATATATATATATATATATATATATATATATATATATATATATATATATATATATATATATATATATATATATATATATATATATATATATATATATATGTATATGTATATATGTATATATGTATATATATATATATGTATATATGTATATATATATATATATATATATATATATATATATATATATATATATATATATATATATATATATATATATATATATATATATATATATATATATATATATATATATATATACATGTATATATATATATATATATATATGTATATATATATGTATATTAAGATTAAGATTAAGATAGTGTTTATTTGTCACATGCACAGTTATACACAGTACAATGCAAAGTGAAATGTATTTTGTACCTGCAACCATATATACACACACATATAAATAAGAAGAATAAAAATTTAAAAAAAAGTAATTCACACTATACACTATACTCTATATACTATACACTATACACACTTTTATAAATTATAATATTTACCTTGTGCAATAATAGTCCAGTTAGGGCTCAGAGTTGAGCAGACGGATGGCTTGTGGGTAAAAACTCTTCTTCAACCTTTCAGTCTTAGCCCTCAGGCAGCGGTAACGCCGGCCTGATGGGAGCAGGGAGAAGAGAGAGTGTCCGGGGTGGCTGGGCTGTTTTAGGATCTTCATGGCCCTCAGCCTGCACTGCTTGGTGTAAATGTCCTGCAGGTTGGGGAGGGTGGTTCTGATGGTCCGTTCAGCTGAACGAACCACCCTTTTTAGGGCCATGAAGTCCTGCTTGGTGCAGTTTCCCATCCAGGTGGTGATGCTCCCATGCATGATGCTCTCGATGGTGCAGGTGTAAAAGTTCCTGAGCACCTTGAGTGGGAGCTTGAAGTCTCTCAGCCGCCTGAGGAGGTAGAGACGCTGTCTGGCCTTCTTCACAGTGATGTTTATGTGATGAGTCCAGGACAGGTCCTGTGAGATGGTCACTCCCAGGTATTTGAAAGTGTCCACTCTTTCCACCTCAGCACCACTGATGACAAGTGGATGGTAGTCCCTCTGCTGCTTCCTGCTGAAGTCCACGATCAGTTCCTTTGTTTTGCTGACGTTGAGCAGGAGGTGGTTCTCCTGGCACCAGTTCTCCAGGCGGGAGACCTCTCTCCTGTAGGCTGTCTCCTCATTGTGAGAGATTAGTCCCACAACAGCAGTGTCGTCAGCAAACTTGATGATGACGCTGGACTCTGACGTGGCACTCATGGGTGTACAGTGAGTACAGCAGAGGGCTGAGCACACAGCCTTGGGGGGATCCAGTGTTGAGGGTGAGAGAGGATGAGGTGAGGTGACCCACTCGTACCACCTGTGGTCTGCTGGTCAGGAAGCTGTGAGCCCACCTGCACAGGGATGGGCCCAGGCCCAGGTCCAGCAGCTTAGAGACCAGCCTGGAGGGAACTATGGTGTTGAATGCTGAGCTGTAATCTACAAACAGCACTCTCACATAGTTCCCCTTACCAGTGTCTATGTGTGAAAGGGTCTTGTGGAGGAGGAAGGATATGGCGTCATCTGTGGATCTGTCTGGCCGGTATGCAAACTGTAGTGGGTCGAGGGTGGTGGGCAGTGAGGAGGTGATGAATGTCTTGATGAGTCTCTCAAAACACTTCATCACCACAGAGGTGAGTGCTATGGGCCTGAAGTCATTGGGGCTGCTGGGGTGTGGTTTCTTTGGGACAGGGACTATGATGGACTTTTTAAAGCAGGTGGGAATCACACACAGTTTCAGTGAGAGGTTGAATATCAGTGTAAACACAGGTGCCAGCTGGTCAGCGCAGGTCTTAAGGACACGTCCACTAATACCGTATATATATATATATATATATATATATATATATATATATATATATATATATATATATATATATATATATATATGTATATATGTATATGTGTGTGTGTGTGTGTATTTTAAACCTGTTTGCTCTTACTTGTGTACAGCACTTTGGCCAATGGTACTGATTTTAAAGTGCTTTATAAATCAAATTGAGTTGAGCTGAGAATCTAATCTTTCTCTGAAATGTCAGTTGATATCTTTTTTTTATTAGAATCGTGTTTAATGTACTTTACTCGACACCTTACTAGTACTAGTCTAGACTCCCTTGTTTGCCTTCAGACCTGCCTTATTTCTTTATGGCGTAGATTCAACAAGGAGCTGGAAACATTTCTGAGAAATTTTGGCCCACATTGACATGACATTGCAGATTTGTTGGCTCGATGCAAATCTCCCACTCCACTACATCCCAAAGGTGCTGTATGGGAGTGAGATCTGGTGACAGTGGAGGCCATTTGAATATAGTGAACTCATTGTTATGTTCAATAAACCACTCTGAATGATTTGAGCTTTGTGACATGGTGTATTATCCTGCTGGAAGTAGCCATTAGAAGATGGGTACATTGTGGTCATGCAGGGATGGACATGGTCAACATTTAAACAATGGTCAATTACTAGGCACTAATAAGCCTAAAGTGTGCCAAGAAAATAGCCCCTACATGTTACACCAGCAGCAGCAGCCTGAACCATTGATACAAGGCATGTTGTTTACACCAAACTCTGAGTCTATTATCCCAATGTTTCAACAGAGATCTGGACTCATCAGACTGGCAACATGTTTCCAGTCTTCTATTGTCCAATTTTGGTGACCCTATGTGAATTGTAGCCTCAATTTCCTGTTCTTAGCTGACAGGAATGGCACCCAGTGTGGTCTTATCTGCTTCAAGGTTCAACGTGATGTGCTTTCAGGGATGCTTTTCTACATCGGTTATAATCAGTGATAATTTGACTTGTTGTTGCCTTCCGATCAGCTCGAAGCAGTCTAGCCACTCTCCTCTGACCTCTGGCATCAACAAGGCATTTTTGCCAAGATAACTGGTGCTCACTGGATATTTTATGGGCCCTTCTGTATAAACCCTAGTGATGGTTTTGTAGGAAAATCTCAGTAGAGCAACAGTTTCTAAAATATTCAGACCAGCCCATCTCACGTGAACCATGCCATGTTCAAAGTAACTTAAATCATTCTGATGCTCAATTTAAACTTCAGCAGGGTGTCTTGATTCGGTCCACATGCTGAAACGCATTGAGCTGCTGCCATGTAATTGGTTAATTGGACATTTGTGTTGACAAACAGTTGAACAAGTGTACCTAATGAAGTGGTTGATGAAGATATTGCATATCTCATATTCACACTACAACTACTGCTGCCTCTGCTGCTACCAATTATACTAACAACAACATCAAAGCTACAATAATAAGAAATATTTAATTAATTAATATAATACTGTTAAATAGTCATTTGTTCATCTCATAAAATTCCACCATTTTGGGTATTAGTTTCACTGTCAATCAAGCTCATTACTTGCAATCATTCTGGTATAATAATAGCTCTATCTGCATTTATTGCTGTAATATTGACATTGTTGAATTCTCACTGTATTGCATATTCTCCTCCATAGGGACACCTGTATGTTGCTACAGCAATGGAGGTCCAGCGACTGCCTCTGGCTGACTGCAGTCGCTATGGCAGCACATGCAGAGAGTGCATCCTGTCCCGGGATCCTTACTGTGGCTGGGACAAGTCCAGGAGGAAGTGCATTGCCATCCCGCCTGGATACAATTCCACAACTGGGTATGATTAGATATGATGTTACTGCTGCAGAGCTATTGCCTGTTTTAAATGAGCAGACAGCAGGCTTTCATTTGCAATTTTAACCACATAGCATCACTTCCATCAGAAAAAAATAATTCCATATTTTCTGTCTTACAATCCTTTATCTTTAAAGCGGCTGTATAGACAAAGTAACTTCAGTTTAGGGCTGCATAAAACGATTATTTTAGTAATCGAGTATTCTATCGATTATTCCAGCGATTAATCGAGTAATCGGATAAGAAATACTTTTTTTTATTAACAGTTTATCTGCATATTTTAACTTCCGTAATGCAGTTTCTCGCCATGTGAACAAACAGCGGTGAATGGAGCAGCTACAAAGTTCTCTTTTCTTCACCTTAACACTTGCTGATCAGGTGCTTGATGAAGGACCTCCAGCTGTTTCACAGATTTAATGGTGGTTACTAAAAGAAAAAGCTGCTGTTTTGGACGCTGGAAAAACGTTTCCTTTTTCACTACTTGAGCTCACCGTCACAGCTTCGCCTCTTTGCGCTTGCGCAGTTAAAACCGCTGCCTGCTATGAGTGTTTTGAAAAACTAGTGGCTGCGGGAGCCATGGCGCATGTGTGAGTAATGGTGTAATGCTTTGTATTCACAAGCATTCTCGAAAATACGTTTCTACTGCAGGTCTATATTTAGTCACTAATAAGGGATTAAAGTATAAAAAATATTTTGAAGGAGCCCCTCGGTCCTGGGGGGCGGGCCTTCCGGTACCGAACCATCGCTAGTGCTAATGGCCCGCGCTCTAGCAAACCAGTTCTGGTAGCTACAGCTGAAGTAAAGACAAAAATAGCAGCTGAAATTCTCAGCGAGCACAACACACACAGACACACAGAGAGCAGTGGAGGCGTGGAAATGCATGTCAGCGACAGTTGCCACCCGTCCCGTAAAGTACGGAACCCCGCATGTTACGGAGCCGTATTCCACGGAGTCCCGTAACATACGGGGTTCTGTATTTTACGAGACAGGTGGCAACTCTAGTGATGATCCACTCTGTGTTAAAGGAAATCCATCGCAGCGACGGAGAGCTTTTTATGGGCTCGACACACGGGGAGCGACGTCGCTCGCTCTCCATTCATTTCCTATGGAGCTTGTGCGATGAGGCGACAATCGCTTGCCCTCCTCCAGCTAAGCGACCGGCGACATTCGTGCATGTGAAATTTCGAGCTCGTACACGTAGACGTGCACACGCGACCAGGCGACGCGACGCAACAAAGTTGGAAAATGTTCTACTTTTGTCGCTGTCGCGTGGCACTAAACCAATCAGCAAGAGTTTCATTGACTGACCAATGAGCGAAGAGTATGCTACACGCTGCAGTCTGCAACCACTTTCAGCAGGAAGGAAAGCATCGTTTTAGCTGTGTTTGACTTTCCTATATTATATGACACTTCACGCAGTGATTATCGAGTTAAACATAAAAGGCAGCCATATGAGAACGTGTTGGTGCAAGACTAACGTTAAACAGACGGATAGAGAGGACTTTTGTGCTAATATAGGATGAACGCGAGGTTGTCTTTTTCTTTTGTAGAGGAGACTTAACAGCAAGATTTCTGTCAGTTCCAATAAAATCTTCAGACTCCTCATCTTTATTGCCGTGTCTGACACGGACTGCTTTGAAAATGTCTAAATCCCTCCAGTTTCATAACCAATCACATTTCTTGGAGACGAGTGACGTAAGAGCGCGATTCGCAAAGCTGCCGTCGCTATCGCGTCCCGTGTGTTCGGTTTCACCCCAGTGGCGATGCGACCCATTCGTCGCTGTCGTTTGTCGCTCACCGTGTGTCGAGCCCATTAGAATGTGTGCTTGTGTATACGTGAGTGATTCACACTCCAGTCCAGTAGGTGGCGGTAATGCAGTTCTATGTTGGTTTGCCAGCCCCCAATAAACCCACAAAAAAACGTCAGCACTAATGCTGCTAATGCTAGTGAGGAGCGCCGCTTACACCGAGACAGCTGAGCGCTGCAGAGTTTAAAGGAAGCATCGACACAGTAAATTTGTGTCGATAAATTTTTAGAATCGATTTAATCGAGTTAATCGATGAATCGTTGCAGCCCTACTTCAGTTTATAGAAAAAAAATGACAGTCTACAAAGATGCATGTTACTGCGAATGACTATAAGGTACCCTTGGTTTAATACATGTATATTTCCAGTTTAAAAAAAATCTTAAAGTTAATTGTGTCAATTAATATGCCTTTAACCCCTTTATCCTTCCTCCCCCACACTGTGGAGTCATTTGTGGAGTTATTTGTCTCTGCATGTTTTAATTTGTAACTATATGTTGATGCAATGGCTCATAAGCCATGTGTGGCACTAATAAGTAATTTGTCCTCTCTATTATTTTCCAACAGAGGTATTATTCAGAATTTGGACCATTCGAACTCCTCAGTTTGCGGCGAAGCTGCTGGTGAGTCCTTATCAACTTGCTCCCATATTCTCTGTATCTTAATTAAACCAAAATAGGAACCTTTCTAAGCAGCTACAGTAAAAAGATGATTATCATATAATTGAGCATTCTCCAAAAACCCAGAGGGAGAGATTTTTTTTTTTTTTTTTTTTTTTTTTTTTTTTTTTTACATATTATGGCTTGCCCTGTTTCAGAGTTCAAACCCAGTTATGAACTCTGAAAATGATGGCAGTTAGTCTCTGAAGAGAAGGCTATCTATGCAAGTGATCCGATTTTAACATTGCATTCATTCCAAGTTGTGCCACTGGTGCCAAATGACCTGCCTGCAGATACAGTGAGAAGTTGATATATTTTCTCAAAAACACAGTGCACAGAGAGTGTAACCCTAAACCCACTGAGAGGCAAATGTTTAAAATCTTTAGACTGATATTGGGATTAACCCAATAAACACCAATGATGCAAAGCAGTGCAAAATTTCATATGTCGCTTGCCAAGCTTTTTAGCCTCAAAGGAATACTATTTACAGTGATAATATTAAAATATTCACAATTCACTTCTTTATTTTGGTCTTACCTTCTTGTTTTGATACAAGTCAACAGAAATAAAAATAAAATTTACACCATATTCTGAATGTGCCCATCAATCTTTCATTTTGTTTTTCTAATATAACCTCTCAGTCCATAGCATTGTTAATTATATGCTATCCAAGATAAGTATCCAAACTCTGGTTAGCAGTACTTACATTCACATCAGTTGTTTAAACCCAGCTAAATCTGATTTCCCACCAGTGGCTGTTTGACATTATGTGGGTAGCGTAAACTCTCTGGTATTTTCCAGTAGTTAGTGTGGCTGTCTTTGTCACATTTAATGAATATAATGTTTAATTCAAGATTTGTTGATTTTGATTTCTATTCATCCAGTTGCCTCCTCTCTTCATGTTCCAGTTCTTATTTTTATTCCAACTGAGTGAGAAACCAAAAGAAACTCAACAAATATAATCACCCACACTTCATCACAACTTTCCCAAACTTTCCAAAGTTGTGATTGGATTAACCCACCAGGGGCCTCAGTGCAAAAATGATCTGTGGGTTCATTTTGAATGCTTGTGGAGACAGGTAATAATGTAGAATTTGCCTTTGGGGCTGCTAATTTAAGTTAATATTGTACTTTAGTGGAAAATATTCCCAAACAAATTTTGACTTAATTTTAATAAACATAAACAAACATAAAACATAACAAAACATAACAAAAATGCAGACTTGTGATATTGGGCCCTAAACATCTGGAATTTGTCTGCTTTATTATTATTATTATTATTATTATTATTATATAAGCTGAGCTTTGTGTGGTTTGAGTTATCTGGTGTTCACAGAGAGACCTTCAATCAGCATTTACAGCTGTAATGTGAAACTGTGAATTACAAATTCCTCATTTCTCTCTCCCGACAGCTCTGAAGCTGCGTCGAACGTCCCCTAGAGAGGTTTTAGTGCAGTATAACACCTCAGTCTTTCTCCCTTGCCCTGTGCACTCCTTCCATGCCACTTATCGCTGGGAGAAGGACAACTGCAATCAGAATTACCCCTGCATCTTTTCTGGAGACTTCTGTGTCCTGGGGCCGGTCGTTGACACACCCCTAAAGGAAGGTGTCTTTCGCTGCATGGCCACTGAAGATGGATTCAAGGTGGAGGTTATTTCCTTCAGGCTGGTAAACGACGGCAGGCTCCTGGCTGCCTCCCTTGCCTTCACCTTGGGGCCATCGCTCCTGCTCGCTGTGGCTACCCTGTGGCTTCATTAACTGCAGCTAACACTAATGCTAACTCCTCATCCTTACTGGCTCCCAATGACAGGAAAGACAAGGAGCCATTGCTCAGAGATGAGGTTCGCAGAGCATTAACGTACACGGTTGCGTTGTACAGTGGCAATTTGCCTTTTTCTATTTTGGTTTTTTGAGTGGGTCCAGAAAGTATCAGTGATTAAGGGGTTATTCTATATTTTTTAGAATGAAACAAAATATCTTCAGCTTAAAACTGGAAAATGGATACAATGCCACTTAAATTAAAGTGATTAGGAGTTAGTGTCCATGAACTGACATGTTTTGCAAGCTTAAACTTAATTCAACCATATCTAGGTGCTTTGCGAACCTTTCCTCTCTGACAAAAAAGATAAACATATCTTATAAGTTTGGCAAAAAAACCCACCAATACCAGGCCAATTCTTTTTACCATTTCTCTACTTATTTTGAAATCGATTGATTGTGCTTATTTGTGAAAATGTAAACCTTTAATACCGCTCTTACATTTAATCATTCATCTCATTAAACTTCCATCGGTATAGCTCATTAGTACTTAGAAAAATGTCTGGTATTGAGATTTCAAAAGCCTTAACACTTCTGGGACATAAACTCCTAAGCACAATTTTGCAGTTGAGGCAGAATACTGCAGACTCAGCTGGACTTGGCTCTATAATTAGTGCAGCTGAGTCTAGCAGCATTGCTGGGAGGAAGTGTCAGCTTTTTGACAGGAAGTAGGCGGGTGAGCAAGAGCTCATCCTGGAACATCACTGTGTCTCTGCACCTCCTCCTCTGACAAAGCAGTTTCTTACATGTTTTTAGAAGATATTATCAGACATTATTATTATGCCTTGTTCACAGCTTTGTCCGCTGTTTTATTTTCTTTTTTTATGCCCTCAACATCAGAATGTGATAAATATCACAACATTACTTGCAACCCCTGTGGGAAAAAGTTACTTTGTGAGGAATAAGGAGCAAACTGCCATCACAAGTTTTTAACACAAAATTCTTAAAAATATAACTGTTCAATGAATATGTTTATCTCTGTCAATCTACATGAACACCTAAAATCTGCGTGCAAGTTATGTTAAACGACAGCAATCATTTTTGCTACTTCTGGGTGTGCTGTCTGGAGGTCCTTCATCTAAAAATCCACATCCATCAGGTTTTGGGGGAACAGAGCTGTTTGCTCTAAAAAACCAGCTAATGTGCTGTAAATGATAAATTCTGCTCAGCATTCCATAAAGATGTGAACAAGGTGTTACAGTATTGCAATGTCAAAAATAACATACTTACATCATCACGAGGCAGATGAAGCTAAACAGAATGCATAGAAGAGTTGCATTCAGCAGTTTTTCAGCAGAAAAAAAAAAGGCTTGTACTTAGATGTGTGATATATGTTCTATATTTTATTGTTCTGCAAATGCTGATTTCTACCATTGCTGCCTACATATGTGACAATTTGTCTTGATGGTTTGGGTTTTTATGCCATAGTTAGAATGTGATATGTGACCAGTGACTGCTTTGTCTCCTTCCAGGGGGCATCAGAGCAAACAGACAAGAAAACTGTTATTTTTCCATACTTGTATGCTGTGAAACAAAAGGCTTGACATATTCCAAAAATATCCTTCACTAATGTACAGCAGCAACCACAACCAGGGGTGAGAACAATGGGCTTAGGATTAAACACTTCACTAGAAACGCACCTGGAGCATCATCTTTTAATTTTTATCTGATAAACATTGGGGGGAAAAAATTATGAGAAAAACAAAATTAAAGCCAAAATGAAAAAAAAAAGAATGATTTGTTAATATAGCTGAGGTTGAGCAGTACTAAAGTGCCAAAAACTATGCCCAACCTTATGAATACTGATCAGCTGACTAAAGAAGTAGAGTAGAAGAGTTGTGTGGTGATGAATTATGCAGTGGATTAGCATGTCCTCCAGAGCTTTGAGAATTATCATTCACTAATGGTACATAAATCTAGCCATGCCGAGCTTTCCACAGTGGCAGAAATGTCATTAATAGCTAATTAGACAATAGGGTTGGCTTGTCATGTGCTGTATTAAAGAACTTATTTTACACCATGAGGGATAGGGCCAGCAGGCATGTTCCCAAATGTGAAAATTGTGAGATCGTTTTACATTTCTCACTCTACTTGGTTGTGTGTTGCTGTTTGAGGATCTGCTTTTTTCATGCATTGCACTGATGCAGCCTATTGACTGTGCCAAAAAAGAAAAAAAAAAAACAAAGCTGTGTTGAGCCTCATCCGCCTGGCATTTAGCGCTTCCTCGTATGCTTATTTGCAAAATCCCTTGCTTCATACCTTGCATAATATTTTGTGTCAGACAAACCCTGAGCACATGTACAACATCGGTCTTCCTCTCAACCAAACTCACAAACACAGATATACTGCAGGTCTAACATGCATATTAAATGTCTTTGTGTCTCTGTGTCATCACCAGGCTGAGAAATTAACAGCTGGTATACAGTCGGTAGAGGCTGTTGACAACTATGATCTCGCCAAAGACTTTTGGCAGCGTACAAAGATGTGCTAAAGTCATTTCCTGAATATCTTTCTCTATACTCCGACTACTAAGTACTGTATGTGCTGATGTGATTTCATCCAGAAAGCTGGGCACTTTGAGAAGAGTGGCCTATTCTGTCCAGTTCTAACAAGCCAAATGCGCCTGATATCACAAGCTTCTTCACTGTGCCCCTCGTCCATACTATGTACTTACTGAAACCAACAGAAAAACAATAGCATTGGTCATTTGTTCCAGTGCTTAAAATAATCAGTTATTGCTCAAATTTCAAATTTACTTACCTCTTGTGGATAATTGCTGTCCGTTATAAGTAGCATAGATGGGCGTAGCATGACATTGCTACTACAGCAAAATCTGTGAGATAGGAACTTTGGGACATTTTTGGATGGCATGTCATATTGAGACTGGTGGCCATCATCTATAACCAAATGAAAGTTGGTTAATTTTACCATGACTGTGAAGATTTGGGGTGGCATGTCAATTTTGGAGCTGTCATATAGATGAGTTTGGAAGATGTTATGAGTGGAAATATCAGAAATTTAAGAAAAGTCTTCTTAGTGAAGACTGGTGTATGTGTGACTGCTAACTATTTTATTTTAGAGTAACAACTACTTTGTTACATTTATTCTTTTGTTCATATCGTTGTAGTCAGGTGCAAACCTTGTAAACAAGCTTTTTATCCAGCAGTGATTTTTGTCCTGTTAGCTTGTTAGGTACATTGTAACAACAGCTATCAAATGAACTTACTCAAAAATAAGGACAATACTTAAGTAGATACATTTGCAGTAGTTACTTACAAAACCTCTGACTTCTTCTGACAGCTATTGAGACAACATAGGAATTCAGTATACCTAATCATTACGTCATAGAATAGCATACGATGATACAAAGTCTAAACTCATGGATGTTGACACCACTACTAAGTTCAAGTTTGAGAGATTTTAACTCACTCATTCGCATTATTTTTGTCAGTTTTCTAGGACATACTGCACTGGACAAGCGTATGCTATAGTATGGATTTGGGACACCTGGTTCATTTACTTACCAGGAGTGATTACCCTGTGACAGTGTGTTAAATATGGTTAGTGATTAGTTGTTCAGTAGAGCTGATTTACCCTCTCCAGGCCTCCTTCATTCAAATATCAACAATGAAGGTTATATAGCATTTAAACCCTATGTGCTAGCTTTTGATGACATCTGCAATTCATTCAAGGTCTTTTTTAAAATATGGATAAACATACAAATGCTACGTTGAAATTAGGTTATTGCTCACTCACAACTGTCATTGGAGCCAGTTTGATAAAGGCTAATCTCCTTCAAATCAAGTACATTTTTGGTTAGATCATGCTGTTTGCTGTAAATGAGTGAGGCGGGTGGCTGTTCTGTCTGCTCTGGGGTTTTGAGTGTACTGTACTGTACATGATGTGCGCCCACGATTCTGTGTCTTGATATATCTAATTTTAAAAGTAACATGCCAAACTCTATTATATAAAAAAAAGAGATTTTTATTGGTGCCATGCCAGTCTACATGATTCCATCTCATAACATGTATTTTTAAATAAATGATATCTATAGTGCAATAGATATTCATGTAACAAATCCATATTTGACATGTGTTTCCCTGGACATGTGTGGTGAACATTAATAAAATATGAGTATAAATAAATGATGTATTGTCTTTATTCCAAAGCAATAAGAAACAATTATATAAATAATTATTTTTTACTCATATTCTATACATTAGAGGCTTTTTATGAAGTTATCCCTTATCTGTTCGTGAAGGCTTACAAAGGTCTTAATTGATAAATGCAACCTTAAATTGATATTTGATTGTTTATACAGGATTTCACACATCTGCACAAAAAGTTTGACACTATTTTGGATTTACCTGTCAAGAGGAGCACATATTGGTCTGTTGGTCAATATTTGGCATACTGACAAGAGTATTACAAAGGCTTTACAGCTAGTAAAGTGTCTAAAAATCCCTAAAAAGATTAATAAAAACCAGTCTATAGTGTTTAGTTCCTTGTTTGTTGTGTCTGCATGCCATTTTACCTTTTAAAGGCTGCTCCTCCTTAAATCAACAAAAAAAGCATGCATGTCAAACCTGTCCTCATGCAATAATCAGCTCTGAAATAGGTCAGTTCTGCTGCAAAGACTTGGTTTATTGTGTTCATGTTGGCTGGCATTTAAGTAAGTCAGAAAGGCAGACAGGTGAAGCATTTGGCTGAAAAGAGAACAGGGGCTTTGTTTTGATTCCTTATAATCTCATTTTCTTAGTAGGCTATTACGTGAAATAAAGGTCAGTGGTGGTGCAGTGATGTGCTGAATTTAACACCTTGGCTTTTGCATGATAGACACATAATTTTCATTATTTCCCATTTAGATTTTGGGTGGAATAATAATTTGAACTGCAAATTTCAGAATCAATTTTTTTGAAAAGCAACAATATAGATACATTTTCTATCATTATTCAATCAATTATGAATTATCCAATAAAATTCAATTCATATAGTGCCAAATCACAATAGCAGTTACCTCAAGGCACTTTATATTGTAAGGTAAAAACCCTACAATAATACAGAGAAAACCCAGACAATCAGATGACCCTCTATGAGCAATGACTTGGCAACAGCGGGAATGAAAACCTCCCTTTTAACAGGAAGAAACCTCCAGCAGTCATCTGCTGCAACTGGTTGGGGGTGAGGGGAGGAAGACAGGACAAAAGACACCGTGGAAGAGAGCCAGAGATTAATAAAAACAATGCAGAGTGGGGTATAAACACATAGAGAATGAAAAGGGGTGAATAAAGAAGAGACACTCTTCTTCATCATGGGATGCTCCCAGCAGCCGAGGCCTATTGCAGGATAACTAAATGAGGGTTCAGGGTCACCTGATCTAGCCCTAACTATAACCTTTGAGGTCTTTAAGATAAGATGGGGCCTGATTATTCAAGACCTTGTATGTGAGGAAGGATTTTAATTTTACTCTAGATTTAACAGGGAGCCAATGAAGAGAAGTCAATATGGGAGAAATCTGCTCTCTCTTTCTAGTCCCTGTCAGTACTCTAGCTGCAGCATTTTGGATCAGCTGAATGTTTTTCAGGAAGTTTTTGGGACAACTAATAACAATGCATTACAGTAATCCAGCCTAGAAGTCAGAAATGCATGAACTAGTTTTTCAACGTCATTCTGAGATGTTTCTAATTTTAGAAATATTGCGCAAATGAAAGAAAGAAGTCCTACATACTTTGCCATCCACAATAAGTATCTAGTCGGACACCATGCGTCTATAATTTTTAGGACAGAGTAGAATAACTTAAGTTTTATTTGAATTTAGAATTTCCCTAGCTTTATGAAGAGCATTTTTATAGAGCATCAAACTCTTTTTCCAGGCTAAATGAAGCTCTTCTAAATTAGCGAGAGGCCATTTCCTTTATTTTTCAGGGGCACCACAGGATCCAGTCATACACAGTGAGGATGTAAAACAGCTGACAAGATAATCAGCCTCTATGGGAGCAAAGTTTAAGTAACTGCTCTGCAATTTGTTGGCACATGGCATTGAAGATAACAGTAGAGGAATTATATCCTTAAAGTTAGTTACAGCACTTTCAGAAAGATATCTACTGTAATGAAATTTATTCCCAACTGCTGTGTAATCCATTATTGCAAATTTAAATGTTAAATGATCAGAAAAAAGAGGTTTCAGGGAATACTGTTAAATGTTCAGATGTCAGAACAAGATCCAGAGTGTGATTAAAGTGGTGGGTCGACTCATTTACATTTTGAGAGAAGCCAGTTGAGACTAGTAATCGATTAAATGCAGTGTTGAGGCTGTCATTTTCAGCATTTACAAGAATGTTAAAATCACAAACCATAATCATTTTATCTGAAGTGAGCATTAAATCAGATAAAAAGTATGAGAAATCAGACAGAAACTTTGAGAAGGGCCAGGTGGACGATAGATAACAACAAATAAAACTGTTTTTTGAGTTTTCCAGTTAGGTTGGACAAGGCTAAAGTACGAATCGGGGGTGTTGATTCATTTTAACTAACATATTCATCCTGCTGTAACCAGGTCTCTGTAAGGCAGAATAAATCCAGAATAAATTATCCAGTCATTTGCTAAAAGGGACTTAGAAGAGAGAGACATAATGTCATTTATTGTAGTCACATTTATTATACCTGTAGCTCCATACTTGATCTAAGTCAATAGAGTATGAAAAAAATCCAGCTGAGCTAAAAAAATATTAAATGAGTTCATAAATGCAGTACCGAACAAATATTCACCAAAGAGAAACAATTCTCACTGAAGGCCAGCAATGACAAAACCTGAACACATCATTCTCTGATAAGCTGCAATCATTAAAGAAACAGCAATACTAATAAAATCCCTACATAAAAGGCAAAAATTAAATTTTGATAATCAGTAATCTTACTCCTATGGCCAGAGTTAACTTTCAATCAAAAATTAGGCCAGCAGAGAAGCTGTGAGCTTTGCATCACAAACAAATCCAAATTGCTTATGAAATGTGCATCATGACTGACTTCAAACCATCACAGCTGACAGAAAGCTTAGGAAAACCTGTGACTAAGCACAGACTCAGTGAGCTGAACAGCCAGACAGTGCTACAGTTGGTAGTATACACTGAGAGCAAAAACAGAGCTGAATCACAGTCTCTCTGAAACCTCTGGAAAATGTCTGCAATCAGATGATTCATGCCATAAAACAGAAGGTATTACAATGAAAGCAAATGAGTCAGTATACAGCAGTGACCTTGTAAAAAAAAAAGAGAGAGAAAGTACAGTACCTGAACAAAGCTATTAAAAAATAATAATGATAATAAATAGCTGACTAATGGCAGCCACTTATGGAAGTACCTTTCCACTCCCTGAAATACTAATGTCAAACCAGTTGTCAAACTCCTTTAAGGCCCCGTTTACACGACACCGTTTTGATGTGTTTCAGCCTTCTGTTTACACAGTAGCGTTTCAGAAACGATCTGCGTTTACAAGGTGACACGTGAAACGATGAAAACGATGTAGTTCCCATGCCAGGCCACAAGTTGGCGTTGTTTTTTTTTCTTTGCACAGCTTGTTTACGGAAGAAGCGCATGCGTGGAGGGACACAGTAGGAAGCGCGGCCAATTGTTCATTACTTACAAAACGGCCAACGTGAGAGGTTTTGTGTGGACTGATGATGATGTTGGATCGCTGCTGCACAAAACGCTGAATTACAAAATAGTAAAAACACAAGAAAAGCACAAGAAGCACTCGTGAATCCGCGAGTACTATTTATCAATGTGCGCATGCGCAAAAACCTGTGGCCGTCGCAACCATAGTGCGCATGTGCGAGTCCCCCATTTTCAAATCACCCCGGTTTCAAGCATTTACACGAGAACGCAAGCCGGTGCGTTTCTGAAACGCTCCACTCTGGACCCCGTTTCCGAAACACATTGTTTTTCCTCCGTTGTCGTGTAAACGGGAGGCCGAAACGCATCAAAACGATGCCGTTTTCATTTTTGAAACGGCATCGTGTAAACGGGGCCTAAGTCACACTTGCAACAGAATGGCTCAAATATGGCTCATTATCAGTCAGTTGATCAATCAGCTCATTATTCTGGTCCAGAGAGAAATAATGTTTGATGGACTGCAATAAAAAAATTTTTACAGACATTTACCCTCCATAAAGGAATTCTGCTATTGACACTGATTATCTAACTTTCCACTGTGGCATTCCCTTTGTGAGTCTCAGCAGTTATTGGATAGACTGCCATCAAATTTAGTAGGAATTCCCTGGTGAATGCTTTGTAATGACTCAAATGCCTGTACTAGAACACAGCTTCACAGAACACAATTTACCACTGACAATAAACTTATAATAAATATTTACAACTTTAAAACAATAAATTCTAATATTTATGATACTCCTGCACCAAAACTTCACTTATATATATGAAATATTAACTGAGCATGGGTTTAATGGAGTGAACCGAAGACCCTTTAAGGCAGCCTTCAGGGCACACATTTGAGTTTAGCATTAAAATTGTCCATGCATAGCCAAATTCTCAGAGCTATTCTTTTTAAAATGAATGTAAACAGCACTTGAGATTAAATGGTGCTGTTCCACAGGTCAGTCATTAACTTAACTTTATACTTGAGAACAAACAGGTGCTTTCATCAACAGTCAAGAATATGAGTTGCTGTCTTCCAGAAACTAGCACAAATAGCCATTAAATAAAACCTGTCTGTTATGGTCTACAGTACCTTCCTGAGGTCCACCTGTTTGTTCTTCTCCCTTTTTCTTCCCCTTTCCCCAGTTCTTCCTGTTTCTTCCTATTCTTACCTTTGGCATGTAAGTGAGCAGGTTCATGCCACCTTGCTAGATCCCTCTGAGGTGTGGCCGCATACCAGTCTCAGCTGGGTTTCTGACAGGTGCACCTGTTCTCCATCAGCTCACCAGTTTGCAGTATATTTAAGCACTGGTCATGTCATTCATTTTTTGCTGCTACTGCCGTGTTAGTGGTAAAAATATTTCATGCTTTGTGACTGAATTAGTAAAATTATTCCCAGTACTTACTTCATCTTGTCCTGCCCTGTTTCACTTTTACCCATTGTGTCAGTCAGTCAGTATCCACCAGAAGTGGCAAAAGTACTGACATTCTGTACTTAAGTAGAAGTACAAGTACTTGTGTTAAAAAATACTTTGGTAAAAGTTGAAGTACTAGTTCAACTTCTTTACTTAAGTAAAAGTACAAAAGTACAGGCTCTGAAATGTACTCAAAGTAAGAAAGTAAAAGTAGCTCTTTGGAGGACGTTTCTAACAACTATTTTTGTGTAACGCAAATCATTCTATATTATTGTATAATATATTCTATATTATTGTATATTATTGTAATAATATAAAATAATACATGATACATACATGAGAATGTAATACATGAGAATACAAATGTTATTCCAATCTAAATTTTAATCCTAATGAATGCACTCAGCTTGAATCTGTTCTGTAGGACACAAACTGTGAAAGGGAATTTAAACACAGCTCTGTTCTCTGTGTCCTCCATAGTAGAGGGTGACTGTGCCTCCACCTAAACACCAACATGAGGATACTCAGGGGTTACAGTGGGATTCAGAAGGTGGAGGAACCCTAAGATCAGCTGTAGTGGCTCTGCATGGGGAGAAGAATCACAGCTTTCTATTGTAGCTGCAGTAAATGATGTTGGTGTGCAGGCTGTGATCAGCTGACCTGCTGCTCTCTCCTTCCTCTTTCTTACATCTTTGGAAATACAGCAGCTCTTCTTTTAGCTGGCAGACACACTGTGTGACAAACTGCACACACTTTGTGTGTTTGCTGATATTTGTTGAGCATTTAAAAACGTTGCATTTACCTGCCACATGTTACTCCCTTTATGCTCGCTCCTCTTCAGTATGTCCCGCGAGCACAACTTATGGACTCGGTCCGGCCCGCTGTAACCCCTGATTATAGCGCTATAAATGATACATTAATTATGTGGGTTTGCGTATTTAATCCCTTTGTACCCTTACTGGGGTTAGGTTAATTGGCTATTCTAAATTGCCCATAGGTGTGAATGAGAGTGTGAATGTGAGTGTGAAAGGTTGTTCGTCTCTCTGTGTTGGCCCTGTGACAGGCTGGCGACCTGTCCAGGGTGTACCCTGCCTCTCGCCCTATGACAGCTGGGATAGGCTCCAGCCCCCCCGCGACCCTGAACAGGATAGGCGGAAATGAATGGATGGATGGATGGATGGATGGATGGATGTACCCGATAAGCCCCGGGGATGGAGGATACATCAGTACGATTATTCCTCCGTTTAGGCTCAGATCGTTTGATGTCACTGACCGGAAATTCAAACTTCTCTTAGACGTGTTAAAAAGTAACGAGTCTGTTTGAAAATGTAAGAAGTAGAAAGTACAGATACTTGTGTAAAAATGTAGGGAGTAAAAGTAAAAAGTACTCAGAAAAATAAATACTCAAGTAAAGTACAGATACCTGAAAAATCTACTTAAGTACAGTAACGAAGTATTTGTACTTCGTTACTTCCCACCTTTGGTATCCACCCAGCCATCTCTCTCCATTTTCCACTGAAAAAGGAAAAAACTCTCCCTGGAATACATTCCCTGCCTTCTCCCATAAAACCCTGCCTTTCTGGCGATATCACCAACCTGCTCACTCCCCACCATTCCTCCCTAATTTCCTGCATTTCCTGCATTCCACACAAACCCCATTCATTCCTTCACAGATGTTATCTGTGATATAAAACCTGTGAACGTATTCTTATGTTGTGTCAGCTTTGGGGTCCACCAGTACATTATGGCACTGTTCTTTCATTCAAGTTAGCTGTGTACATCCATTCTTTGACTGGAGTGTCTATTTACAAAAACATATTCAGAGAAACCAACCACATGTTAGTCTTATTAGTGACTGTGTTCTCATAAATACAAACAGAAAAAAAACCCCACAGAATTATTTTTTACTCACTATGAAAACTGCTGATAGTATTTTCTTTATATTATGCTTAAACCGGACTAGTAATCAGAGATTTGGTCCAAGAGAGTTCATGTGTTTTTCCACCTCTTGCCTCACACAAAATCTTCTGGTATTTAAGTAAACAATACAATTCTTGGGTTAAAATGATTCTGGAAGAAGTGCATTACACATGAAGAAATGCACTTGGCTCATAGTTAGTTTCTCTTTGCACTGCCTTGCTGTGAACTACAGTTTCTAACTGCAGTGTGAACTAAGTGCACTAAGGTTACAAGTGTTCAGAATGTTCAGCTATACGTGGTCTTTGTATGCTTATGGTGCTTACTAATAAATATACTTGAAAATTTTGGTCATAGTTAGGGAAAACATAACAGCTTTTTACTGTAAAAAATACAAATAAATAGAAATAACACTGCAGTAAAGTCTAAGTATAGCTGTTAGTTTGCCATTGTATTATTATTTTTGTGTTCCTGCTGTAACGTCTGAAAACAATTTAGTAGTCTAGTCCTTATGCATTCACATACACCAACACATGCACCATCATATGTGACCCAATCTGGCAAATAACATATGAATCAGGGCTTTATTATGGGTCATTTCTGCTTTTTTCTTTTGCAATTACATATATTTTTACACAGTTCCCTATTTTCAGAGGCTCAAACATAATTGGATATCTGACTGAGAAGCAGTCTCCATGCCAGGTGAGGCCTGTTTCCACTTTTATTTCACCACAAAATAAGCAGATAAAAGAGTTGAACTTACATTTGGTACCTGTTGTTGGATTTAAAATGCACTGTGCTGTCTACAAAGGCAAAACTGCAAAAATTGTGCCACTGTCCAAATGATTATGGACCTGGCTATATGTAGGTTTGCGCAGTAGCTTGCTGTTAATATTTTTTTCTCTTAAATGCAGTTTACAGTATTTAACTGCATTCACAAAAATACAGTTTATAACTTCAAAAATTTTGTGTATTTTCCCAATAGTTTGTTACAGTTTGTTAAAGAAGCTTAAACTGGTTATGTAGAGGCAAAATCTCACTACTTTTGTTGGGGTTCAAAAGTGTATAGGAAATTATAAGATACCTAATAAAATATACAAATGAACAAGACAACAACACTGTAAGACTCACGGTGCAAAAACAAACTGACATTCCAACTTTCAGCAGATTATGTTCGTTGATCTGTCTAACTGCTCAGGTTGTTTTTGGCAGAGGTGTGCACTCAAACTTGGAACGGCACAAACATTTTCATAATTTTGGCAAGTCTTACAATAAAGGATTTAAACAGTACTCTGGGCTAGATCATTTGATCTGAGTCTGAACCAGGGTTTTGTATTTTACATTATAGTTTAGTTTTAGTTAGTTTTTACTTTTTTTCTCTAATTCAGTTAGTTTTAATTAGTTTTCAGAGTGGTTTTGCTCGTTTTTATTAGTTTTTATTTTTGGTTTTATGCTTAGTTTTAGTTAGTTTCAGTATTAGTTTTAGTATTTTCATACTTAATCAGGTACCCTTTAAAGATACCCTTTAAAGAAATATATTCAGCAACAACTGTTCACAGACAGCAGAACTACATGCTAAATGTGTGTAATATTAAGGACACACATGAACATCAACAGGGAGAAACTGCTAACAATATGAACTCCAAAACTCGATAAATTCTACAATAAACACCCAATAAAGTTCAGCCTCAGTGCAGCAGATTAATAACAGCTACATGTGGTGTTTGACAAAAACAAACTCTTTGAAGGAGTCAAAGCTCAAATCCAGCTGCATCCTGATGTTCTCTCCACCTGAAGCTGCTTCTGTTTTGGAGCTAGCTTGGTTAGATGCTCGCTGATTAGACTTGCAGGGTCTTTGCGGCCTATGCAGCCTACGGAAGTGTCCGACCTCATGTCCGCATTTATGCATGTATAGCTGTGTTAATTACCTTGTGGTTGTGTGCTGGGGTTTTTTTGGTCCTTGCTCTTTGTGCTCAGTTTTTAGGGTGCAAACATATTTGTCCCTGTTTTTTCACTTTCTTCATTTCTTCACGTCCATCCTGATAGATTCAGCAGCTCCCTCCAGGAATTTGCTGACATTTGTGAGTCCTTATATTGATGCTTTGATTATTAGTCCTGATTGTTATTATCTGACTGATTAAGTAGCCGGAAACGCACAAGGACTAAACACAACATTATGGCTGCGTTGACCCGACGAGTAGTCACGTTTCTCTGGAGGTGCAGGCCGGGTTGCCTTGTAGGATGAGAGCGGTTTCCGTGGCTGCCTTGTGTGCGCTTCTCAGGTCTACTTTGATGTTGGTGTTTTTTTTCCTGACTAAGAAGTGTTCCGTACATTTTTCATCATCCACAACAAGACACTCGCTGCTATCTGTGCTATCATGGTAAAAAAAAAAAAAAAAACACTCCACATGGGACTCTCTGAGGAGCAGCGCGGTGTGCGCACGCACGCACATGCGCACCCATTTGCCCGACGGCGTTGCGAACTTAAACTCGGAGAGAGGAAAAAAATGATTTCATATCAATCCACAAGAGTTTTAAAAAAAGAATAATTTCAGTCTATAATTTCAGTTAGTTTTAGTTAGTTTTGTAAACTCACAATTCAGTTTTAGTTAGTTATCGTTTTTTCCTTTTAATTTTAGTTTTTATATATTTCAGTTAACGACAATGTTTTTTCAGTTTCAGTTTTCGTTATTTCATTCGTTTTCGTTAACTATAATAACCCTGGTCTGAACATTGCCTGCTTTTTCTTTATCCAGTAATTATTGTTTCAATTTTTTTTCAACCTTACAATACTCTTACCACATACCCGCTATATTTAATTTATATCTTAAAAGCTTCAGAAAATCTAATCAAATCAAATTTGCATGACTAGAGTAACGGCTGCAGTGATGTCTAAAACTGATATTTCCAAGAGAGTAATAGTTTTGTCACTAATGGGGTTTGTTGTTGTTGTTGCAGGTTGTTTTGTTTTGGGTTTTTTTGTTTTTTTGCAGTCAAGACAGAGAAAAACTGATTAAAAAATATGTAGTGCTTCCGACACAGAAGAAAATCTTCCCAGGATACTTTCCACATTCCTGAGCAAAACACAGACACACACACACACACAGACACACACACACACACACACACACACACAAACACACACACACACACACACACACACACACACAGAGTGAGAGAGAGACTGAAGTGTGATTGAGAGAGAGAAAGAGGCAGACAGGGAGGGAGGGCCAAAGACTGAGCTAACACACAGTGCCTACAAGGTAACTGATCCAGTAGTGAGTGGCTTCCTAACAGCTAGAACAGGTTAGAATGTGTTTGGTCCAGCTGAGGAAGAGAAGCTGAGTCTAACCAGTCTGCCCAGCTTGAGGTGAGTTTAAATATATTGTTTTCCTCATTTCAACCTTGTTTTGCCTCTTAATGTTTAAAATAATTCAGCCAAGTTTGTTGTAGTTCAAATCCTTCAGGACATTTTAAGCTTCTAAAATTTAATTAAGCCATAAACCTTAAATTTTTATCTGCAATGATGTCCGTGATGACAAAAAAAATCATTTGGTGAAATTTGGATATGACTATGATAAAGCAGTGTAAAAATGTAAACAGAGATACTGAATGGAAGTCATCATAAATCTGTATTATAGTAAAACCTGTATAAAAATCCTCATTTACACAGGGGTCAAGATACATTACAACATTAATGAATCAAGCAGACTGATTAGATAGATAGATAGATAGATAGATAGATAGATAGATAGATAGATAGATAGATAGATAGATAGATAGATAGATAGATAGATAGATAGATAGATAGATAGATAGATAGATAGATAGATAGATAGATAGATAGATAGATAGATAGATAGATAGATAGATAGATAGATAGATAGATAGATAGATAGATAGATAGATAGATAGATAGATAGATAGATCTGCTGGTGACTCTAATTAAATACAGTGTTCTGGCCAGACTAACTCAGAGAGTTGTTAGCTTCCCAAGCTTGAGCCTTGGCTTGAATATTTGGGTCCACATACAGATGTAGATGTCCACCACAAAAACGTTCTCATCAAGTGGTCGCTAAGCAGGTTTCCTGTTTAGCTGGGGGTTCAAGTTTGTATTGCTCAAAGGACCTTTGAGACAGGAGCGCAAGGAAGGCATGCATCTTTCACTTCCTCTAATCCCTCTGCTCAAACTGGTTCAGGAAACAAACTGGCAAGATTCACATCCTTGAATATCATGTTTTCGAAAGCATGCAAGTTTAGGCTGATAACATTTTGAGCTCTCTCACGTACTCTCATGCCAAGCATAATGCAAACATATACCAGAGCACTGCTATGTTTTTTTTTAATGCACAGTCTCACACAGCTGGTAGCACGGCTAAAGATCTTGAAGTGTTTGGTTTATTAAGTTATTCACTGAGCATGTAAAATCAAACAATGAAAATCCCTCTTTCCAGCACTTCAGCTGTGTTATCAAAGAATAACAAATGTCTGTCAGAGCTCTGAAATGTGTGGAGATTTTTGTGTTAGAACTTTTTTTTGTGTGAGGTTTTTGTGACAACTGAAGTACAGTAGCCTGGAGGCCTTCACTGTTTCAGCTTTCCCCATATAGGCCACAGGCAAGATGGCTTGGATCATTGCTGGTTTTCATCTTTTAATGAGATGTGTTGATAATTATAAAAAGATAAACCAACTTCAGGTTTACTGTATGCTTAGAGACACTCCTAAGGCAATCAGCGCGCTTAATTACTGGCACCGGTGAAACCCCAGTGGTAAATAAGCTAACTTCGGGGAGATCTGAGCAGCTGTTGGTATCACTGTTGCCTGCCTGATAATGTCTATAAAGTCTTCTCCAAAAACCTGGAAGGCTTAGTCATGTTGAGACGATTACAAGCTTTAAGTTTTATTTAGAGACAGCAGAAGCAGCAGCCAGGATGTGGTGGTTTTTCAAGGGTTTGTTTGTATACTGAACTCATCAGATCCCTGCTGCTGGTGCTGCTCTGCCCTCTTAAACTGTTTTATTTTTTTTTCCACTGTCATTTATTTCAGTACTTTACTGCTTTAACTTATGTTAAACCTTATTTTTTAAAGGTAATGTTGAACTTTCTGAAGCCAACTGAGTTAATCTTTTTATCTTGAAACTGAGAAGATGACCAGTGAGACTTATCCTGAGCAGATATAGTAGTGGATGTAATTGCATGTTTGTGCCCATGACACTGTGGCTGCTTAGAGAAGATAAATACAGTACATGTGAGTGGTAAGGTGATGCAGCTCTGCCCTACCACAGCTGCCCCACTTTTCCAGGAATCCACTGAATCTAATTAGTTTTTCTTGTAATCAGATTTTATCTGTAATGGGAGAAAGTGACTAATCACATAGTTACTATTTTACCTTAATAATTAAAGGCAGTTTTTGTGACAGTATCTAAAATGTCACTGCATATTTTTTTGACACATATATAGATACGATCAAGATGTTTGGCAAGAACACAATTAACAGGTTTTTTTTTAGCAGAAAACATTTACAACAAAGCAGCTTTCTGTGCTTCTGTGCTCTGGTCACACACACACACACACACACACACACACACACACACACACACACACACACACACACACACACACACACACACACACATACATTGATTACTTTAGAGAGCAACAATGCAGGCTACTCAGTGAAGTGAAGTGAACTCCCTGAATCCCCAGTGCTGGATCATTCTGGCACTATGTGAGTTTAGAGGAAGCTTCTTTGTTAAACTACAGGATTTTCATGAGTCCTTTGCTTAGTTAGTGAGACATAACATTTAAATTTAGACCCCTGATTTCACTTTTCCTGTTTTTATTAAGTCTTTGAGTACAGTCATTCTTTGATTACTCATTCATTGGCACCATCAGTGTGACACAAACCGATGACTTATGGGTGGAGTTAAATCACACTGACACACAGTGAACATTTTTCTTTGCTGAGTATTTGTCCTTTCTATTTTGCAATAAGACAGAATACCTTGACCTCAATTCATTTTAATCCCTCCTGCTCTTGCTAAGTACATTGTTTGTAAACTCCTCCTGAGACATCTGAAACAAAAGAACTTAAACAAAATGCAAGTCTGCCCACACTGCCTTGCATAATAGAGCTTTCTCATGGTGGATGGTTTGATTTGTCGGGTGTGACTAATAACATTTGCAATTGTTATGTTCCAGTTGACTGTGGTAATTAACCACAGTAGTGAGCCAGTATGCACAACTGAAGAGCACTGCACTGAAACACTGAAATAGAATCTAAAGTTAGAAATGTCATTAGTTACAGCTGTTTAACACTTTCCTTCCCAGAGAATTGATTCAAACTAAACAGTCTGTAATGGTTCATTAATCATCCAAGTCCCCCCCACCTGAAACTTTTGTTCTGCTTTGTATTGCATTTAGCATTGCACTCTTCACTTTACTTATATCAAACTGTGACTGGAGCTATGATATGATTTAATAGTCACTGCAATGCTTTTCCTGTTTTGTTAAATCTAAATATCTGCTGTAACAAAGGTGTATTACATGTGAAAGATTTTAACTACTGCTTACATTTCTTTTCTTTGCTGAGAGGATACTGATGAGAATATAAAAAAAAAAGATCTGGGTTTCCTTTCTGAAAGAGGCTTTGCTGCCCTGTCTCTTTCCAGTCCCCTGCTTATGGTTTGGATGCTTTTAACTGTTTGTATAATTTGTGTTACACCTTTTTCACATTTAAAGTATTTCGATAAGAAGAGATCATTTGGAAAAGTTGAACATTATTTATTGATATACAGAATACAGTTAATCTATTTGGTGGTTAGATGCCGATGGCCCATCGAAGCAGAATGGAATCCCAGCGATGGTAGGATTTAGGACAGGACCCCCAGAGTCTAGACACTGGTGGTGGTGGTGAAGATAAAGATGGAGGCTTTGGTGGCACACTGAGTGATTTGAGGAGGTGGGTTGCATGAATAAGTCTGCAAGGAAGAATGACAAGTAAGCAGTGACATTTAAAGTATGTAAAGTGGAGACTGATACCCAGGAAAGCAGACAGGGAAGTGAAAACAGATCTTCCTTATTGGACTTACACCTAAGCTTCATTCAGTTCACCCTCCTAAAAATTGGGGCTTTTTTCCAAGTGAAAAGTGTCTGGTCACGCAGCAGTTTGTGCTTCACGATGAGACACTTTACTTGTTCAGATTTTCCTCTTTGTCTCCTTTGAGGTAAAAAGCTTTTATTGGAAATTCTTTCAGGAAAATCGCAGTTCTTGTAAATGGCTTTGGAAGCGTGTGGTTTAAAACAATAATAACTGGGAAGTGGAGCCGAAGAGAGAAAACAAAAAGTGAATATTTTTGGGAGTAATTTTGGTAAACAGCAATTTAATTACCTCACCCACCAATGGGTGGAGGGAGGTTATGTTTTCACTTATGTTCGTTTGTCTGTCTGACTGGAATATAACTCAATAAATTTTGAACCAGAATTCATGAGACTTTGTGGAAACATTGCTTAGAGGCCCAAAAACACAGGATTACATTTTCAAGGTCAAAGGTTCATTATCAATGTCTTTTTCTATTTGAAATTAAAATACAATGTGAAGTACTAACCCTGCAGAAAAATCATATACATATATCTCTGCAAGTGTTTTTTTTCCATTTAGTCTTTTTAGAGGATGCTATTAGGGTACATAAACTGAATGAAATTTATCCAGAATATACATACCACTGTCTGTTCATGTGGAGCTCATTTTTAAAAAACAAATATAAAATTATATTTTACAGCTTTTAAAAGTCAATACAATAAATTTCTAGTCTTTGTGATCTAGTAATTTTTGATGGAGTCTGAGTGGTCTCTATTACAGCGTAGTATTGACACATAGAAGACTTGGGGTACATGAGATATGCACTCTACTGAGTACCCTTCTAGTTTTATTTACTGCATTTTCTTCCTACTCTTTGCTTCTATGAGGCAACAGTGTTGTTAAAAAAAACAAAAAACTTTTGATGTTTGAGAGACAAACCTCTGCACGTAAACATGTTCAGCATCTGTTGCTGTGGAGGAAGAACGTGAACAGAATCATCAACCAAGTGCAGCTGTGTTTGTGTGTAGCATGTAAACAGCCTCATTAAACCAGAGTAAAGAACACTCATCAGTGAAATAAGTCTGCTGCCAGATAAATCTGTCATATCGAGGGAGTGGGCCCAGTTCTGCCAACATATGTCAATGAGACAACTGTTTGCCACCAACTATTGACTGCTGGGTAAATATCAGATGCAGTAATAGATCGTTGCACTTACTGAATGACGCTTTTCATGCCATATCAGTGAGATATCACAGTTTAATGAATGATAGAGCCATTTGTTGTTTCTTTCACAACCTGGTTACTGATTTAGTGCAAGGCTACCTTCTCACAGTATGAAGCCCAGAGTGAAGAATTTACACTGTCTTGTAGAAATTGTACCAGCAGTAGGCCATGACTTCTTCACATTATCCTTTCAGACTGAATATTTTCATAAGTAAAATGAATTAATAATTCATTAATTTATCACTATCTGATTAGCAAAATATGACTAAATATCATGGTCTAGTTCCAGGATTTGGGGGTGGTTTTGGTGCTCCTCCCTAATGTATTTATTTATTTTTTTTTGCTCGTGTGTTCTGCCCTTACCTTTATCACCTGTGTCTTGGTCCCCTAACTGGGCCTCTGTGCATATACAGTTTTTCGCGCCTTTGTTTGCTAGTCTCTCTGTTATGCTCCCCAGTGTGCCGTGTCTTTGTGCTCCTCGTGCAGTTTGCAGTTTGTTTTCTTGCTCAAATTTAGCCTCAGTAAATCTGCTGGCCTTTCCCAAGTCTCCTTATTTCCCGCATTTGAGTCCTACTAAAATCCGCACAGTGAACACAGTCGCCTTGAGGCGCTATATAAATAAAACTGAATTGAACTGTACGAAACTGAACGATGACCGTTTTTTAATCCAGAACCATTACCCAATTTAAGTTTAGATAAGAATTCCCAAAATTCAACAAATATTTGGATGATGTCTTGTTGGAAAGTGAATGGAAGTATTAAGCTCAAGTATTAAAAGGAACAACCTTCCACTTTTTTAAATTAGACATTGCGGTTTTGTTGGTCAGAATTGGACTGTGAAACTTGATTCAGCAGACCTAATTAACACTACTCCAGTCTAATACAGCAATCGTGCAGTAATTCTTATCCCTAAAGGTGTCATGCTGCTCATTTTTATGGAAATGGATTTGAAAGTTGTTAATTCAAGCTGTTTACTCTTTTTAACTTTCTTCATGGGTCGTCTTCTTAAAGACTTTTAGTTGGATGATATTTCTGTCATAACTTCTTAAATGAAACTTTAAGTTGCCAGACTTGAGAGTTTTCTGCCAGTATAACAAGTCTACTACTTCCACTATTAAGAACAGGGGGTGCACTTTTCAATGAGACTGTCTTTTGCAGTGAAATATATAAGTGATGATGCACTTCGCAGTCAGGAATTTATTGAGCCCACTGACGCAACTACCTGACATGAGGGCCTCCATGCCATCCATCAAGTCCCAGTTATGGGCGCCTCTAAGGGCAACATCTTGCTTAGGCCTGATTTAGACTTCTGTGCTGGGTCTTTGCAGGGCCTATGTATGTATCCTACGTGAGTGGCATTTATGCTTGTGCTTGACACATTGTGTGTGCTAATTACTGTGTGATCACAATCTGATCACAATCCTTGAGGGCTGCATCCACCTGATGTGTAGTTGCACTTCTCAAGAGGGGAGGACAGGGGTCACCAACTACATTTGTCCTACATTTGGGCCGGAATTTTTCTCGGCAGAGACTGTGAGGCCCAGATGCTCTCGTAAATTAAAATAAAATCAACATTGTATCCTAAGTAATATATTATCATTTGATATATTAATATTCCTTTTAAATTTAGGCTATTTTTAATGATGTGATGTGCAAGTCTTGCACTTGTTGATTAAAAAATATATGATAATGTATGAAGAGTTAAGATACAAAAGCCTCTAAATCTGCCTGGACTCTTTCCTTTTAAAAGAGCTTTTTTAAAAAAAAAAATCTATTGTAAAGTTCAGTAATTTCATTTTACAGGCAATGGTGAGGTCAAATAATATTTTGTTTTGTGGTAAAACCAGTTAAATCTTCAGTGTGAATGAAGGCAAAAGCCCTAAATATTAGACTATTATAAAAAGATTTCTACCTTTATTTTAATAATAACAGAAAAAGTAGATGCTAGGACACGGGGTTCATGACAACAGAGGGACGCATATGGGGGCTGTGAGCGGTTCCACCCGCATGTGGGTACACACCGAACTGCTGAGCCACCTACCCGCCCGGCCTGCACCGCCGTCGGGTCCCGCAGTGCTAGCAGACTGTGTGAGAGACCCTCACAGGCCGAGGAGTAAGCTCAGCAGCCAGTAATGATCCTTCTGCAGGTTTACCAATGGAAATCTCGCTACAACTTTTACTTCGATTTAATTTGCATTAATCATCATTTAATTATCTGTTATTATTAATCTCTGGCTCTCTTCCACAGTGTGTCTTTTGTCCTGTCTCTCTCCCCTCAGCCCCACCCGGTCGCAGCAAATGACTGCCCCTCCCTGAGCCTGTTTTTTTGTTTTTTCCAATACACACAAAGGAAATGAACATGTGCACAACAAAACGTGTGATTGCAATAATATTCTGGGAGGAATTTTTCATTTTTTTGGAAAATTTTTAGGGGTGCCAACACTTTCGGCCATGACTGTAAAGGGCAAACCTTAGATACAGTTTAGCAACAGGACATTTTTCTAGTCGTTCGGTGTATCAGAATTTTTGGCTCAGCTACCAGCCAAGAGCCAACCTTAATAACATAGCTTACGGTTGACAGTAGAAAACCTGTTTGGTTTTCCCTGAGGAGTTGATTCACATCTTTATGATTCTCAGATAGTGACATATTTAATAAATCTTCTCTGGTAGCTGAAAGAAGCTTGAGTTTATTATTTATATTGCTCACACCCTGTTATGCCAATCCAAAAAATAGTTGGATACCAGGCTTTGACACTTTTATCTGTGTCTGTGCATCTGTTTGTCTTTGTGGGTATTGAGCTCATCTTTGTTTCATTTTCTGTTGGTTTTATTCTTCCAGTTGCCTTATTCCAACCTCATTTCTCCTTTCATTTACTGTACTCAGTTGGATCCTGGTCATTAAAGTTGTCATATTCTCCCAAAAGGTTAAAAAAAAATAGACCACTCATTTCTTGTAACAAGTTGTAAATGGAAACTTGTTTTGCTTTAATCTGTTGTTACCCATTTTAGATACAGGATGAGCCATATAGATTCCTTTATCAGCAATTAATGGACACCCTGCAGCAAACGAATAAAGCATTCGCCCAGCACATGGTGTAATTTTATTTTGCTGTTTAGGATAATTTGTATCCTTCAGCTGGGTCTAAAGATAACAATGTCATAGTTACCAGGCGCTGCCAGTCTACAGACTTTAAACATGACAAGATCAGTGAAAACAAATGTTTTTTTTCTCCTCACATGCTGCTGGGGAGTTTCCAGCTTGTCTTATATGAAGCTGGCAGTGAACCAGCCTGGGGAGAATAATTGACTCTGAAAAGGGCCGTATGTTTTGTATATTGTGTACACAAAGGATGTGTTATGTGTAGGTGTTTTGATTGTACTACGCACAACTCTGTTTTGACACAGCACCTGACTTTTTACACAAAGGAAAATAATACTAAATGATGGAATAGAGAATTCTGCAGCTTTGCCAACATAATTGTGCACGTTTCTTTCACACATAAGGCTGCCCACCACAGGACAGAAAACCTGGGAATTGTACATTCATGAGAACCACAAAAATCTCTACAATATATCACACAGAACAAAACAATGGCTTACAGGTGGAGTCAAAGAGAGATGCTCATGCCATGCTGGCTAATGTAATGTGGGGGTGGGGGGTGTTTAAATGTACACATAAGACAGTGGAGAATTTCGCTAATCGCTACCTGCTAATACATGCTAGCGTAATTTCCTTGTTCCGCCTTGAGAATTAATCCGATGTTCAACATTTGACTTGCACTCGCATGACTTTATCCCCAGGTCATTCGCACCCCACCTGTCGGTTTTTTTGGGGGGGCTGCCAGCCAGGTTTCTCTCCTGACATAATATTTTAAGAAACAAAGATTTAACACCCTAAAAAACAGAATGAAAACAACCCAGTTCAGTCCAGTCAGTTCAAAGTACACAAATATTATATGTAGCTATAAGCTGAACAGCCACAAGGAGCAGTACCCTCCATGGAAAAGAGGACTAGAGGCTAAGACCAAGGCAACATGGAGGGAAGTTAGCCAGCGATCAGAGCTGCAGAAAGATGTGATGAAAAAAAGGCGGACCTAAGAAGTACAGAGCTGTCTGTGCCTGAGGCCTTAGAAACTGCCAAGGAAAAACTCGCAGCTTGGCTAACTGCTCGAAGAGGTACCAGAGACACAGAAGGAGGACAATATACCAGATGTTCTCCACCGAACCATCCAAGGTTTACTCTCAGTGGCAGGGGAACAATATGAGAACGCAAATACACACACACACACACACACACACACACACATACATATATATATACTGTACACACACACACACACACACACAGATACATACCATGCTGGAACTGCCGACGTGATGGCAGAAGCGTGAACAGTGAATGGCAGGGGTCAATAAAGATTATATAAATATATGTATAATACGATATAAATATTCATTTCTGAATATACTGACAGCCCTCCATTAAGACATTAAATAAAACTATCCAGTTATGAAGCTTAACTTTAATCTCAGCCAAACCAACTTGCTCAGGAACAAATGAAACACTGAAATAAACAATCAAATATTTATGTGTTAATCCTTCACAGGCCGAGATACACTGCAAAGAACTGTTCTTCCTGCTTCCTTACCGGCATTTTTACACACTGAGCCCTGGTCCATAAGGAAAGCAGGTAAGCTACACGAAAAAAAAACCAAACACTTGCAAGTCATGTTATATAGGAGAGCCATCTGACTGTCACACTACTACTTATAATAATAATAATAATAATAATAATAATAATAATAATAATAATAATAATAATAATAATAATAACAATAATAATAAACAGAGCCAATTCAATATTTTGCTTTTATCCTAAATAATTAACCACTCAGATATAAAGAAAGTTTATTGTTTTTACAGTATTTCACATTCCTCATTTCTGACGTTTGGAACCTCCAATATTAACATCTATGTTTCAGAACTATTCACCAATCATATATCACACAGACAGGCCTACAAACAAAAAGACAAATTTCAGAAACCATTAATTGCTGGTACAAAATAAATGCTTTATTAAATTAAAAGGAAAAAAGTTTGCACCATCAAGGTTTGACCTTGATGGTCAAACAATAAACTATTAACATTCCAGTGACAGGCATGTCTTGCACATTCACATACCAAATGCCTAATTATTAACCATGTCCCTTGAAAGTGCTTGGTATTAGCGATTTAAGGCTATTGAGGCTATTTGAAGACTATCTGTATATTTTAGTTTATTCAGCATTAAAATATCTGATGAACTTGGTGCAGATTTGTGGTTAGATTTGAACTTGCCAGTAAAAAAACAAAAAACACATGAATTAATGATGAAAACATTTTCTCAGGGCTTGAAATTTGGTTGCATTTCATATATTTTGAGATTAAACTGTATTGATTAACTAAGGTGCTTGCCAGGATAAAACATCACTTTACAACAGTGTCTTTTATGTGATGTGCCTTACTAAGTAAATGTTATTGATGTTTATCTAATCTATTGTCAATTTCCAGGAACAGCTGTCCTCTGACGCACAAATCAGATAGCTAAGCAGCATTACTGCTGCTGTTTTACTCTCCAGACTATGTTTATATGTCAAATGAGCAAGATGATGGTCAAAGTAGCACACTCTGATATTGATTTAAAGAATGCATCTGTCATACCTTTCTTTTTTTCTAGACCAATATGTTAACCACAGTCATTCTGATGAATAATTAGACAAATGAGTAACTGACTCAAGTGTTAATAAAACATTTGTTGCAAGAAATTAAATTTCACTAATGAATATATTTCTGGATATATGATATTGTATCGGCATTTTTGATCATAATCCTGCCAGAAATATAACTCAGAAATTAAAACATCAGTTGTACCAACTCTCAGTGTGGATGTTGATTGAAGCCTCTTTAAAGTAATTGTAGCTGAGATAATGAATTGAACCAAAATTATATTTCACAGGATGACACTATATTTTTTTCCTATCCAAACTGTCACAGATGAACAGACAATGCATTAAAACACAGTATAATCACCTAGAATTATCTAAAATAAACAAAGAAGAAAGAAACACTTTTTCTACACTGCCCTGTAGTATCTATAGAGAGATGTTTATTCAAGCCACGTCACCTCTGGACTAGATAAAAACCAACGTTAACAAGTGTTATAAAGCTTCCACATAAGGGCATAGACAATGTGTAACCCTAGACTACTAATATAAATAAGGGCTAAAGGAAGAGGGGAATTTGAAAGAGTCTGTATTACCAGCCTTAAGCAGAAAGCTAGATTTCAGAGGGTAAGTGGTGCGCAGGGTAATTGTTGTTATTGCTGATGTTTAATGAGTGACCAATGAAAATGTATGTTAAAGGTATGTTGATGAAACTAATGTATTTTTAAATGCAGGATAGTTGAGTGAGTGCATTCAATAAATGCAGTGATGTGTGTAATTTGTAGGTTAACTTAACCTGGAAAATGAGCTGGAAGCCAACTATCCTGAAGAGGCACACTTATGACTTAATAGGAAATTATGGAATTGAATGTATAAGAAATCTCAGAAACTAGTACAAAATTAGGATTAGTTTATTTCACAGTTCCTATTTTTACAGAATAGAGGTGTTGCTGTTTCCAAGGATAGATGATGCAGTTTGAAAATAACATCTTTTGCTGATTTACAAACCTGTGTGTGTGTGTGTGTGTGTGTGTGTGTGTGTGTGTGTGTGTGTGTGTGTGTGTGTGTGTGTGTGTGTGTGTGTGTGTGTGTGTCATGGCTAATAATTAGTAACATTTAAAATGACTGGATTCAGTTTACTTTGTTATTGATCATTTCAGTTAAGTGAAAACAATGAAAACCAATTAAAATCTGAATTGACATTTTCTATTGAAAATGTTAAATATTTAATAAAACCTTAATCAAAATATACTGCTCAAAAAAATAATGGAACACTTTTTAATAAGACTATAGCATTAAGTCAATTAAACTTCTGGAATCTGCTCTGTTAAGTAGAAGAGGGGGTTGTTACTTACACTCAGTTAATCCTAACTAGAAGGGCAACAATCATCAGCATCAATACATGCCATTGCCAGCTGGTTTGCTGTGTCTCCCAGCCAGTGATGTCAGTAACGCGTTACACTAATCTGACTACTTTTTTCGGTAACGAGTAATCTAAGGCGTTACTATCTGCAGTCCAGTAATCAGATTAAAGTAACTTATCCAAGTCACTGTGCGTTACTATTTTTGTCATTTTCCTCAGTACAAAGATATATTTTTGTTATCTTCTTGCGGCTCGGGGAGTGACGTCTGGCAGATGCGACAGTTTAGTCCAATTTTCAGCATGAGGACAATAACAGCACAGCGACACAAACGTAAACAATGGAGGGAGGAGAGAGATGCCCGTTTTCTAGCTGGAAATACAGACACTATTGTGAGTCTGTGTCAGCTAAAGATGACAACATCAAGGATAGTTGTGCACTCTGTGCTGGCGACAAAGTGCTATGTAGCTTCAAGATCACTACGTCAAATATGAGGAAACATCTGGAGTCACGGCGCAGTCAAACTTACAGTGCGAGTCGCAACAGGTGGAGCGAAGGAGAGCTGCGGCTAATGCAGGAGCCCCCCAGGACCCAAACAATAAAAGCTGGACTTTGGTACAAACCAGTAAGTGGGGGAGAGCTGAAAAAGTTGAAAAGCCCTCTACTACAGTATGTAGTAGAGGCTGGTATTGTGCCAAAAAGTGATCGTCCGTCAAAAATAAAATTTAGGTATTTGCCAAAAAATGATTGCCTGTATTTAAATGGCTGTAAATGACTTGTTGACATATAATCTGTGAAGCATATATCAAACATATCTCATGAATGATATCAGGTAATTTTGAGTGAGAAACAGCTGCAATCAGTCTTTGGCAAAGTGACTTTTTTATATTCATTTTTTTAATCAAGGTTAAAAACTGTCTGACATTAAAAACGTCTTTTTAAACAGAAATCTGGCTCAGAAGGCTGCAGAAGTATAACATCACAGTTCTATAAAGATATTTGAAGTGGCCAAAAAGCTCTGGCTTGATTATAATGTAGGTACAATAACACAGAATTCTAAAGATCGTTGAAAAACAGGTTATTTCTGCATTTTATATATAAGCCCTTCATAAATCATGATGACTGCACTCTGTTTACCAATATAAGCAAAGACATTACACATAAAAACACACAGAAACGTGAGGATCACTTTATGACAGACGATCACTTTTTGGCACAAGACTGGCAGCTGTTGAAAGTAACTAATAAAGTAACTTGTAATCTAACTTAGTTACTTCTAAAATTAAGTAATCAGTAAAGTAACTAAGTTACTTTTTAAAGGAGTAATCAGTAGTCGGACTATTTTTTCAAGGTAACTATACCATCACTGCTCCCAGCACAGTCTCAAGACCATGGAGTAGATTCCAGGAGACAAGCAGTTACTCTTGGAGAGATGGACAAAGGGTCTGGAGAAACTGTGGAGAACATTATGCTGCCTTTAACATTATTCCTCCTGACCAGTTTGGTGGTGGGTGAGTAATGGTCTGGGGAGGCATATCCATAGAGGGACACACAGATCTCTACAGGCTAGGCAACAGCACCCTGACTGCAATTAGGTATCGGAATGAAATCCTTGGACCCATTGTCAAACCGTACACTGATGCAGTGGGTCCTGGGTTCCTCCTGGTGCACAACAATGTCGAACAACAACTCTGGTATGTAGGCAGTTCCTGGAGGATGAAGAAACTGATACCGTTGACTTGCCCCCTCACTTGCCTGACCTAAATCCAACAGAACACCTCTGGGACATTGTGTTTTGGTCCATCCAATGCCACCAGGTTACACGTCAGACTGTTTAGGAGCTCAGTGATGCCCTGGTACAGATCTGAGAAGCGAGATCCCCCAGGACACCATCTGTTGTCTCATTAGGAGCATGCCCTGACATTGTCAGACATGCATACAAGCATGTTTGGGGCGAACAAACACTGATTTTTGGGGCATCTTTGGATTTAGCTCTCTGTGCTTTGATCATTTTTATTTCCAGCTAATGATATGGCATCCTTTTGTTCCTGACACATTATTCTGCCCATATCAGTATAGCTATCCAGCATGATTTTTTTTCAAAGTGTTCTTTTTATTTTTTTTGAGCAATATATAATGTGAATGTCCTGCATTTACTAAAAAAATTTAATAAAATGTTTGGATAATCTTTCCTATTCTTGTTCCTTTCCAGGTTTAACACAATGATTTGGAAATTGATAAATTTCAGCGCTCTCCTTCTTGGAGCTCTCACATCCCCTACGCTCTCACTCTCCCTCCCCACTACCAACACTGAGGAGGGACCCTGTCAGATCTACAACTCTGACCGATCTGCAGATTGTCTGGGAAGACAGCTCGACAGTATCCCATGGAGACAATTTCCACCCACACTGGAAGAAATAGACCTCTCCTATAATAAACTTCAAGCTGTTCATGCTGATGACTTTCTCCACCTCCCTAAGCTTCGCATCCTTAAGCTGCCGTACAACAACATTTCACACATTGACAATGATGCCTTTAAAAACAACACACTCTTGGAGCATCTTGACATCTTCAATAATTCCCTGCAGGAAATTCCTGCCACAGCACTAACACCTCTCTTGAATCTAAAAAACCTCTACATGTCCAATAACCTTTATAAAGATGCAACTTTGGCTGATTGCTTCTCCAAATTTTCAAAACTCCAGGTTCTCTCTATGGGTGGCCCTTTGGTGATGGGTCTAAAGAAAGAGGATTTTCAGCCCCTGAAAAACATCAAGCTCCAAGGTTTTGCTATCAAGTGTTCCTCCCATCTCCGTTACTATGAGCCTAGAAGTTTAGAAGTCATTCAGACAAGTCAGATTGGTTTTGATATGGCTATAGATCAACAACCAAACGCTCTTGTTCACATGCTACGAGACATTGCTAACAAAACATTCAGTGTCATTCAGTTTCGCAACCTCTTTGAATTCACATACTACACGGGACAGGAGGACATTTTTCAGGGTTTAAAGGACATTAAAGCCTATCAACTCATCTTTCACAGAGGTAAATTCAATGAGAACCTCCTAAGGATGGCTTTAATCAACTTACAAGTGGCCAGTATCAAAAGATTAAGACTTCAATATATTGACTTTGCCCGTTCACCAACATTTGTTGATAGTGCCACGAATTCCAGCATCACAGACCTTAAACTGGATAACTTGGATCTTTGGTGAGTATTTTGGTCAATTTCAGTTTAAAGATATATAAATATAAATATATATATATATATTAGGGCTGGGACTTTAACGCGTTAATTTCGATTAATTAATTACGGGGAAATTAACGAATTAAAAATTTTAACGCATTTTAACGCACTTTGCACCGTGGAACGTTTCTCAGTGCACGAGTTCCCGGCATACAGATTATATCGACGCACAATATCCAAATTCAGGGGCCGCATCCTGCGAAGGACCCGGCCCACGTCCTTCAGAGCCCACGAAGACCGCAAAGGGAGGAAGTGAGCGGCTAGCCTTCATATCAGCGTCACCTGTCCTCACCTCTACGTAGCTCATGTCGCCTAGCAACCGTGAGTGCGAAGCACAGCTGTGTAAAAGCAGCTGGTTAAACGGAGAACGAACTTTTTCTCCTTTTTGTGGTTTAATTTTAAGTCTTTTATTGAAAATAAGCTGTTAAAACAAGCATGACACATTTCAACATCAAGGAATACAGCTGAGCTAATGATTAATTTCCAACTATATTAAGTGAGACATTAATGATGAATAAAACTATCCAGTTATGATGCTTAACTTTAATTTCAGGAGTTTGCTTATCACAGGAGCACTTCCACCCTTCGTTGGTCTGTGTAGTATACTGGTGGGAAAATAAACAAAATTTTGAAGTTTAAGCTTATGTATATTGATTTATTCATCAACCAAACTTAAATTAATATTTCTCATGTCAAATATTGAAATGCGATTAAAATGCGATTAATTTCGATTAATTAATTACAAAGCTTGTAATTAATTCGATTAATTTTTTTAATCGAGTCCCACCCCTAATATATATATACATATATACATATATATATATATATATATATATATATAGAGAGAGAGAGAGAGAGAAAACTGAAACTTGTGATAAGGGATTTTTGTCTTACTCATCCAATAACCCAAAGTTTGTTTGTTTCACAGTGCAGCTTATGAGTAGTTTTAATCATACTTCTCTTACTCCCTTAAGCATAATTTGAGTTTTGGTCATATTTAAAGTAAAAATGCTTAAAAACAAGCAAACAAAAAAAAACAGATGGCCACAAGAGTAATCCACAAACTAATGGGTGCCTTATGGTGGCAAGATCCATGTTTTATATCCATTAGAGATGTAAGGAAAAGTTCTGAAAACAGGCCAATGGAAATCCAAACCCTTGCCTGATTTACCTGGCCGATTTCCCATTCAAGGTCATCTTCTAGATTGCATGCTGACAGCTTCCATTACTGCTGCTATTTTTAGATGGCTTTGTTAGTCCCACTCTGACCAGTTACATTGTGTACTTTACATCTGTACAAACTTTGTACAGATGGTAAGATTCAACTTCTGTTGTCTCTGGAGCTAGAAAAAAGATGACTGGACTTCTTTAAGTTCCTTGAAGACGTTTCACCTCTCATCTGAAAGGCTTCTTCAGTTCTCAAACCAGAAGGTGGAGAGACCCAGGTATTTAAACCCTATTGGGGGCTGTCCCCTGGAGGGGGTTGTGACTCAATATTTTTCATGTGCATAATCACATGCGCCAAGGTGTGAGAGAAGGCATGGGTGACCACAATCAATTGTTTCGGGTGAAACCAATTTGGGACTTTGCCCTGTTCAATCAAGTGACCTATTGAGGTCACCTCAAAGACAAGAGATTAAGGGAGACTGAGCAACTAGGCCTGTGATGTCACCAAAAGCGGCCAGACTGAAACTAGTGTCTGCCATATTTGTTTGCCTGTCCTCTATTCACACCTTTCTTCAGGTAACCTCAGTAGGTCACTTGATAGAATGGGGCGAAGTCCCAACTTGGTTTCACCCAAAACCACTGATTGTGGTGACCCACACCTTCTTTCACGCCTTGGCACATGTGATTATGCACATGAACAATAGTGAGTCACAACCATCTCCAGGGGACAACACCCACTGGCGTTTAAATACCTGGGTTTCTCACCCTTCTGGTTTGGGAACTGAAGAAGCCTTTCGGATGAGAGGTGGAACGTCTTCCAGAAACTTAAAGAAGTCCAGTAACCTTTTTTCAAGCTCCAGAGACTACTATGACCCGGATGACTGAGCACCTACACAGACATCGACCCAAATTTTGGTTGGAAGGTCATCTCTGGTTATAAGACCCTGTAGTATTCAGCTACAACCAAGCAATTTTGTTCACAAGGTTATGCAGAGGAAATTCACCCCCTAGGACAACAGTTTTTGCCCACACCAACACAATTTTCACTCACCACCTGCCCTATTCATCAGATTTGCCTTACTGTGACTTCAGTGGCTTCTCAAAAAATGATAAGGTCCAGTATATAACACAGGGGCATAACTGAAAGGGAACATATCAGGACTTGATGATACTAAGAAATAGTGGGTTTTACAAATTTTTTCTATGGCTATGATGGAATAAGATGTTGCAAACTCAGATTACATGCATGTCAAGCTCAGGCTACTGAAGTCATACACAACATTAAATACCTCTGTTTCTTATAGGTATATCAGTAATCCTGATGTGCTGCGATTTGACTGGCGTTTCACCTGGTTCAAGAAAATTAAGCAACTGTCCATTCAGCATGTGTATTTCAACTCTGTGCCTTGTGATTCATGGGTTGAGATGCAAGGTGTGGAGTTGTTAGATGTCACCAATAATCGACTACAGAATGAGTTCATCTTCAACCAGCAGTGTGATTACAAGGGCACCATGCCAAATCTTCATACGTTCAACATAAGCATCAATGAAGTGACCAGCCTAAAATATTTATCATCCCTCACAAGGGAGTTCCAGCAACTAAAGGTGTTGGATTTTAGCTACAACAAATTAGGATCTGCTGAAGATAGCCGAGATTGTGTCTGGAAACAAAATATCACCAAGTTTATTGCCCACCACAATCAGTTCGTAAGTGAAGCTCTCAGTTGTCTACCAACCACAGTACATTTCTTGGATCTGTCACACTGTGACCTGGATCAGCTGGACATGAAGTACTTTGAGAAAGCTACCAACCTCAAAACCCTTCTGTTGAGTGGGAATAAAATTAAATTCATCCCAACTAAATGGGAAAGTTTGTCACTGCAGTCACTAGCTTTGGATGGGAATTCATTTGGCCTCATTAGCAAGGAATCCTTCGAAGACATGCCGCAGTTGTCTCAACTTCGGGCCGGGAACAATCCTTATCATTGCACATGTGAGCTTCATGCTTTCGTCCAAGACACAATTTCAAAAGGAAAGGTAAACCTCACAGACTGGCCTTACAACTACAGGTGTTACCACCCAGAGGCATTGCTCAACACAGTCATAGCTAAATACTTTCCGGGTCGTGTAGCATGTGACATCAGACTAGTTATCATCATCTGTGTTGCAACCACCACAGCAGTGATCTTAATACTTATGCTGATTTGCTATATTTTTGACCTCCCATGGTACACTAAAGCCACATATCAGATCATCAGGGCCAAATACAGAGCTCACAAGGAGAAAGCAGCTGGGAATTCAGAGACTTTTACCTACCACGCTTTCATATCCTACAGCCATTCAGATGCTGATTGGGTGAGGGACCAGCTCTTGCCCTGTTTGGAGAACAACAAGAACCCCTATCGTCTGTGTATTCATGAGAGGGACTTCATGCCAGGAAAGTGGATCATCGATAACATCATTGAGAACATTGAAAGCAGTCGTAAGGTACTAAAATGTATATTTGCAGTAAAAGCACCCCAGTATACACCAGCACATTAGCAGTTATAGTACATTAAAGTCTTGCAAATCCAATACGTTTCATAGGGCTGGTGAAAAAATACTCACAGCAAAAACTATTTATTTGGGCAGACAGTTTTATTGGGAACTACAGTTTCAGTCAGTTGATTTCTCAACTAACTGGCAATGGCAACATCACCCAATAGAAAGGCATGTAATTTCACATAATTTTGTTCATTCAAAGGCTGCACATACCCAATTACCAAAATAAAATAGCTTTCAGTCAAGTGGATCTGTGATTGTGGTCCAGTAGTTGTCACTTCCCCTTGGCACGTCTCATTTAGAGCATACATTGCCATTTTAGGTGTTGCTCAAGTCATCTGACAACTTGCTGACTATTGGGCTAATGATTCTTAAAAGTTTAAAGAAGGAATTAAATGATGCTATAGACTTAAGGGGCAATTATAAATGGATGGTTGTTGAGTATAGCTGGACTCGTTTAGCATTGCATGCTGATGTTTTTTTAGAAGTTGCTAGAAAACCCATGCAGAAAAAGGTGCACTGTTTAATTTCCTTTCTGTTTTTCTTATTCCTAGGTAATATTTGTTCTCTCACATCACTTTGTTAACAGCGAGTGGTGTAACTATGAGCTGTACTTTGCTCAGCAGAGAGCAATGGGAAAGACCTTCAGTGATGTCATCTTAGTGGTTAAGGAGCCTATTGATCCTAATTCATTGCCCAGCAAGTACTGCAAGCTTAAGAAGATGCTGAGTACAAAGACATACCTGGAGTGGCCCCAGCAGGTTAACCAGCAAGGGTTTTTCTGGGCACAGCTGAAGAGTGTTCTGGGTAAGCCACAAACCAAAGAGCGCACAAACAGTGTTAAGAGCAGAACCTCATCTGTGGGAAGAATTTCTGTGATTGGTCCTCCCATAGGGGACAGGATGCCAGAAGAAGATAAGTTAAATGTGGAAAAAGAAGAAAAAGAAATTACTGAAAGAAATGAGGAGTCATCAAATCAGAGACAAATACCGCTGATGGGACTGTAGCAAAACTATTAAACAAGTGCCTAAATTTCCTAAATATTTTCTCAGTAAGCACCTGCCCTCCAGTAACATTTTTGGGTAGGTTAAGCCAACCATGGAGAAAAATACATGTCATTATCATAACAAAATAAAAAAGACAGCAACAATCCCTCTCTGCCCAAGGCAATCTGTCATGTCATCCCTGAGGGCTGAGCTGATCTCCTCTGCTCCACTTTCCCTCTGAGTGTCTCAGGCCAGGTGCCCTGCTGACAGGCGCTGAAAGGCCGGCTCACATGAGATCTCCCATGTCGCACTCTGGATAACAAGCAAGGTCCCAAGAAGCCATGGTGACAGGTGCCACACTGTGAAAGGACTGTGCACTGTTACATTCTTGGCCCTGAGAGATATGAGATCATGAATGTTCTGACTCAGATCGGGCTGAGTCAAATGACACCATACAGTAACAATACAAGTGATATCAAGTTGTAATGCAAAAGCTTAGAAGTTCCAATAGATTTTAAGTGTTTAGTGTAATCTTCGATGTGTTTCAAGCTGACTAATACTCCCATTTCACTGAATATTGCACACAGATCGTCACCGATTTAAAAAATGTCTGTCTGCACTTGTTGTTCTGTTTGTTGCTAAATCCATCTCTCATTAATTATTATTAGCTTAAAAGATATTTCAACAGTAGAGTGCTAAAACACACTCACAGATGAGACCGGTGTCGCTTGACACGTTGACCTTTCATTGGGCCCTCTGTAAATTACAGTTTCATACAATGTGTATTGTTTATCTTTTTTTTCAGTGTTCAGAGTTATCATTGTCACCACGTATGATATAACTAAAGGAATGAGAATGGGCTGTATAGACAGATAGCAGATAAAAATGCAATGTCTGGGTGAACTTTGATTTGGGTGTATTTACGCACATTTTATGTAAAATAAAGGCTGTAATTAAGAAACTGGATATCCAGCTGATGAATGTGAATGTACACTTGTCGCATATTATTTGTGATGGAAGGTTTTTGTTTTTAATTGCTGAAGCATCCGGTCTACCTTACTACTGTATTTAATCATTTGGATTGAAGAATTTAATAGTGTGATCAACAGCAGCTTTATTTTGTTCTTATCGACGATTTTGCTTTTTGCTGAGCTCTGACGTGATTCGTGATGTTTAATCTTCTTTTTATTATTGAAAATGTGCTGGATTCTTTTTGTTAATTTCACGTTCATTTTAAAAATGACTTAACTACTTTTGTGTGTTACCATCAGTGTTGAACGAGTAGCCTTTACTTACATACTTTTGTGGCCACTGGCAAAGATGACACCCTTGAACTTAGACAGAACTGTGACACCACACAGGAAGCATGTGCACCATGTCAGCAGTTTTGCTAACTGGTATGTAGTAAAAACCCATGTGTTTTCTTTGCCACTGCATATGTGAAATGCACTGTGTAATTAATTATTGTTTTTTTCTTGATATAATCAGTGTTTACATGGAAACCATAAAATGGTAAACTTTTGCATAGAAACGCAAATGAAGGAGATGTTTATTTTTCGTGAAGATTCCTAGTATATGTTCTCAAACTTGTACAATAATAGTCATTAATAATTTGTCCTGTGCAGTATATGGATATTGTGAAATGAATGAATAAAAACTTCTTTAATTCCATTTGTCAAAAGTGTGATGACTATATGCACATTTTTTAGAACAACTTTAATCAGTAATCAAAGGCAGGTGGTTTTTATTCCCTCACACATTTTCTTCAAATCAAAAATGGTCCTCTCTGGTCTCACCTTGCTGTAGACACCAAATGTGTTTCAGTTTGGTGAATTTTTAACTAAGCGTGCATAAAGTGTTCACATTACATAGGCTACCAGGAGATACCAATGCAAATCATCTCTAAGAGCATGACCTGCATTTAATTTGTATTTCTTCACAAGTCAGACTGTCATTCAAATATAATCACTATCTTACATGCAAATTGTATTCAAAAAAGCATTAGTCATACTTAATAAACTTGCACCAGGCCCGAGAGAGGATATGGGGTGGAGTTACCAGAGCCTATTTGTTTTATTCTCAATGTTGCTGATTTTAATATTGGTTGTTTCAGGTCAAGATTGACAGTTTTAAAAACGGAAATTTAAACAACAATTCTTTTATATATTTTACAATACTCACGATTTTAAATTTTTTTTGCATCTGGAATATTTTACTAAGCTGCACACGTGCAAGTTGCATTTGTAATGCAACTTAAATACCAAACCTGCACTATTAAGAAGAAGAAGAAGAAGAAAGAGCTTTATTTGTCACATACATATACATGCAGTGAAATTCATTCTCTGCATTTAACCCATCACACACATGGAGTATGTAGTACACACAGCACAGCATGGAGCAGGGGGCAGCCAAAGGGCGCCCGGGGAGCAACCTGGGGGGGTGGGCTTGCTCAGGGACCCACAGTGATGCCAGCCCGAGGATTCGAACCAGGGTCCTCTCAGTGATGAACCCTCTTCTTCTCCCCTAGGCCACCACTCCAGGTATTACAGGATACCATTACAGGATACCCTACAATACATATAAATATTTGAGCCCTCACTGAGCATGTTTACTGTCCCCTTGATTTTTAAATAATCCCAGGTAATTATGCAGCATAACTATGTAAGGTGCTGAAAGTGAGTGAGTCGTGTTTGTTGTGCAAAGTTCTAAGAACTGAGAGGGTTGCCTTACATGGCCTTGCAGCTCACCTGTGCAGCAGCTGATATGCTGTTCAGAGGGCGGCGCCTATCTGATTATGATTCATTTGCACGCAGGTGAAAGCAGCTATAACTAATGAGGTGAGAGCTCCCGTGAGAGCTCAATTCGATCCTCTTCCAACAGCACCTGTTAGCGTCAGTGTCCAGGTAAGTTCTTGATTATCCTTTTCCTTCACCCTCTTTTGGTTATTTTTCGTTATTTTGACATAGAGCGGCAGCCTGTAACATTTTCAAAAACTGCTCGTGCCTTAGTTGGATCCGCAGTTAATTAACACCAGCTTCTCATTTGACATTCAAAGACGTTTAATTAGCTTCCTGATCGCGCCGGGAATAAATGATTAACAGGAATCATTGAGAATAATTAGGGGAGTCTGGCACCACATCATTTAGAGAAGTGATTTTTGTAAACTCTAAATATTCACGCATTCCCTCGCAGACACTATCACTCATGGAAACAAGTCGCTCTTCGTATAGGCTGAAGTATCATCTAACGGCTTCGATGATGAAATACGAACAGAGTTAAACCCAAGCTTAAGGCATCGGGTCATTTGTGTAATATAATGCAACAAAGGGCTAAAACTATGCTTTTCGTGTGAGCTGCCCCGGAGGGGGTCTGTCTTTTGTCCTCCACTAGTTCATTTGGTTGGGGTGGGGGGGTTGAAATGAAACTGCTCTCCGGTAGCGGCTTCTCATGTGTCTCTGATAGTGAAAGGCAGGTATAAGGTTAAACACTGCAACTGGCTGGTTACCGTGCCCGATCCTCCTCTACGTGGATTCTGTTTGGCTCCCACACTGGGAGGTTTCAGCGAATGAAGTGCGTTTCGTGAAATGCTTCAAGCTTCCCATATACTCATTAATTCTATTCCAGCAAATTAATGCCATATGCTGTAAAGGCAAATTCAAACACATTTTCAAGCTTGCTTACTGGGATTCATGTAAACTGGTGCAATATGTTTTTTTTTGTGCTACAGTAATACGCTTTTTGGGACTTTTCACCACTTCATTTGGCGCACATGTGCACACAGTGTACCTTTTTTATATAGTACATATACATTTTATTTATTTACACTCCCACCAATAATGCATACTGTGTATGCTGTATACAATTACCAGCTGCAAATGTGTATATAGTATTTTGATATCTGTATATAGTGTATGTGTTCTCTATTTATTCTATTTTATTACATCCTTCTTTGTACTTGAGCTGCTGTAATGTGCAAATTTCCTCATTGTGGGATCATTAAAGTTTTATCTCTTGTGTAGTCACGAGCTCATAAGAATAGTTTTGAACTTTTCTGGACAGATTTATCAGCAAAAATAACTAATTAGGAAAACAGACTGGCTCCTGTAATATTATATGGCCAAGAAACTAGAAGAAATCACCACACCTGACCAAGAAATGGTCCAATTCAACATTGTTGCATGGCTTGTAAAAGAACTATATTGAGTCAGGCCAGTTTTCCACTGGTTTGAGCGTTTATGCTTTGAGCAACAAAATGTAATTTGATTCTGGCTTATAGTGCCACCACCCTCCATTGAGCAGAATGAGATGGGGTGGAGGGAATCTGATTTCCTGTGATTGTTCGGTACAAGGGTATAAAATGTACTTTATTTATTTATTTTTTTTGTAGTAACAACTATGTGCCAGTGTATGTAAAGTCTGCAACCGCAATGTGTCTCAAGCTACAAACTGTTTCTGGTTTTAAATTCTGTACAGGGAGTGACTCACTTCTGTCCATAAACAAAATGACATTGTATTTTCCATGTTCTGGGGGGTTTTTTGGTAGCTAATTTCTCCTTCCCTGCCTTAATTTACAGGACTGCAAAATGAGTGCCAATCTGAAAGGAGCTATGGTGGACCTCATTGATGTGTTCTACAAGTATTCTGGAAAAGAGGGAGACAAGTACACACTTACCAAACTGGAGCTGAAGAATTTGTTACAGAGTGAGCTTGCGGAATTCCTGGAAGTGAGTATAATTTAAAAAAAAAAAAAAAAAAAAAAAAAATCAATGCATTTTGGTGCCCTAAAGTTAATCTCATGGCACAAATTTATTGAAGTGACTGCTGGATGAAGTTTTATCCATGGTGAATCAGAGTAAAACACCATCAATAGCTCAGCTGCTAACCAAACAGTTGAGTTTACAATTCAATAAGGTGATACCTGGGACAGGTGGTAATGTTCTTAAAGTAGAAATTGTTTCTGAAATATGCAAATGAAAAACACAAAGCCATTATGATTTGAACTTGTGAAAAAACTCTCGACCTAATGCTCCTTTTTAGGGCCCCAATGACGCCCATGTGGTTGAGAAGATTATGCGTGAACTGGATGATAACAAGGATGGTCTGGTGGACTTCCAGGAGTTTGTTGGACTGGTCGCTGCACTGACTGTTGCCTGCAATGAATTCTTCATGGACTCGGACAAATGTGGAAATAAATGAGTCCATTTATCATTCAATTGTAACCTTTAAGGTTTGAATCATTCAAGACCCTGTAATGTTGCAAAAGATGCATTACTCATAATCAATTTGATTTCATTTTGTCCTTGAAAATACTTCCATCCCAATAAAGATGTAAGCAAAATGGAGCTTTGTTATTTTTAGAAAGCAAAAGTGCTTCATAACAAATCATTTGGTTTGAAATGGCTAAGTTTACAGTCAGTCAAAGAAATGTCGTCGTGAAGAGAATAAAACCTGGCAACAGGTTTATTAATTCATAAGCTTTCCAGCAACTTTAAGCACCACCTAGTGTCTAATGAGGGTAAATCATTACCATGATATATCTTGACGTCACCCTTTCTTCCAAACGCTGTGTGAATACAATCCTGCGCGGTCAGAGGAAAAATGACCAACGTAAAAGTGATTTGTCTTTTTTTTTTTTTTTTTGTCTTGGCTGGGGAAAACGCTGGTCCTACATGGCCAAAAAGTCGGTTTTAAATTGGCTTTTGTAACCGACTCACGACAGGAATATTTATATTATATACATGGAAACAGTTCTGACAGTGTCAGAAATTTAAGATGACCATCTCATGTTAGGCTTTTCTCCTCTCACATTTGTGCCTGGGCGTCTCCCCTGTCCTCGCCCTGCTGCCTGTGACGTCCGGAATCAATGTCGGTAAGCTTAAACTATTTAAACTTCATCTGTTCCCAAAACGAATCAGGAGGACGGCGGAGGGACGAGCTTCCAGGAGCAGCTACACTCGAGGACGCACAGGTGCATCATTTGCAAAAGTGTTCCTACCTTCGGCATATAAGAAAGACGGGGCGCAGTGCTGGAATATACAAACCGTGAGGGGAGAGAGGCTCTTCAAACAGCTTGTCCTTGTTACATGGAAACATGGATAAAATCATCGACCTTTCTGTCCTTCACCGTTTGTGTAGGAATGAATAAAGACCTAGCCGTGCTGCTTTGCCTGATGTAGGTGGACTATAAGGGAACTTTGAATTTAAACTTTATATTTATGATGGGTCATTTAATTGACACAGCTTTAAATGGCTGCTTCATTTGGTTAAGATCCCCACACTTTGACTCCTCTCCTCGTCTCACTTCCTCGTTCCCTCATCACTGGTAGGAGGCGCAAACACGCGATGAGAGGAGTCGAGGATGCGCATTTTCGGAAATGAGAGGGGCCACGCGACAGCTGCCGCGACCTACCTGTTCTAATCAACCAATAGGAACGCGGCACGAAATGACGCGATTAAAAAAAGAAGTGCACCATGCAAAACCACATTTCCTTCTTTAAAAGTTGTGGCAGCAGAAGCTTTATGTGTCCTGACAGCAGAGGAATAATTCAGTGTGTAATAGCACTGTACTGTTTTAAACATTTCAACATTAATCTCTTTCTTTAGTTTATTAGATCTGTTTTGCAAAGTGTGTTTAGGGGCCCTAACAGCTCTGGTCCCTTTTGTTTTGCTCTTAAAGGAATTTGCAGGTCGGGATCGTAAAAAGCGGGAGGCTTTGACAATGCTTCATTGGACTGTATTTGGCTGTATTTGTGAAAGGAGGAATTTTGTAAAAATTTCAGATCAAATAAAACATTTATTTAGGCAAAAACTCAAAAAATGTGTATGAATGAATGCGTGCAAGAGCAAGTAAATTATGTCTCTGAACAGGCCTTTGTATAGATGACATTATCAGGTGCTTGTATTTCCTAAAATGTGACTTTGTCCTCACTTCTGCAGCTGAGGAACTAAACATTCAGAGAAAAATGAGCTGTGTGAAGTATAAAAGCCTTTGATAGAAACAAACATTACTTCCCTTTGACTCAGCACAGCAGTGTGCCACTGAAATTTTCACTTTACATAGTTGTTTGTAGTCATAGAAAAATACAGTATTCAGAACAACAGACCTACTTTTTAGTCAAATCTGAACAATACAAGAAACTCTTTTTGAAGATTTTCCTCAAGCAAAAAAACAAAGCAAAAACACTTTACCTCGGCCTGCCTAAAGGGTTGCAGATCCTAACAGAACCAGCCTTGCATCTCAGTCCACATGAACACAAGTAGGTCAAAGAAGCATTTAAGGTTAAACACAATGGGACTGCACACAATGAGGTCTTAAGAAACTCAATACAGCTCCTTATAAAGTTGTAAAGCTGAAAAAAGCTTCATTTATATTGCAAGAGCAGGTTGCATAAATAGGAATTCTCCTCTGAAGTACAAGCTCCGGTTTCATGATAGTGCATCTAGTAGACGTGGCAGGTCACTGTCGAGGTACACCCTGCTACCACCAGGTGGCAGCAGATAAGGCTGCTAGTCCGGCTGCACCACCGATGAAGCTAAAAGAATTATTGTTCTGACTTCACTTTTTAGAAGATGTCACCTTCCAAGTTATAATTCACCTGCAGCTCTCTCTGCTGCTTTCTGAAAGAGTGAATACAATAGAATTTCCTGACTCTGTACAAAAGATAAAAGCAAACAGTAGGAAAGGATGTTTATCTAGCAGTACTAGATATGATAAAGAAAATAAAGGCAATCGGCTCATACAATTTATTTTCTTAATTTTTCTTATCAGCACACATAACTGATCATTCAGCTGACTGAAAAAAAGTAGAATATCTTTGCTTTTCCGAAAGAAATTCTAGTTTTACCAAGAGATCAAAAAAAAAAAAAGAATTAAAAATTAGAAATAAGTGAAACAATGGTTACTTTTATCTATTTGGGCCTTTAAAAACCACCAGATCTTTTAAATAAGTGAAACACTAAACACTATTTTGACACTTATATTTCTTCAGTTGCGTGAGAACTTTAGTGGTGACATGAAAAATGTTTTTTTTTTCTCTCTTCTGTAACTGGCAGCATCACTTTTCACAACTAAAGACAATATACATTTTAAAAATTTGTTCAGGAAGTTAATAATTAGAGATTCTAGAGTAACTTTATCACAAAATGAGGACAGTAGCAACAGTTTTAGAAGAACATTGACACCAACCAAATTCATAGATCTGACTAGCTCACTGATATTTATCTACTGAAACCTGTCCAGGTATTTGAAGTCCATGGCTCTAATAACTTATTGTTTTAAAAAATAAATTAAGGTTGTAGTTAGTAACTGCAGCAGCAAATGTTGCTAAAAGAAATGCCACTGGTTAATCAGTTACTGATTCAAAGGCATTCTGTCACTAAAGCTGTTCTCCAAAGACACTGATAATATATTAAAAAATAAATGTAATCTTTCATTTGACAAAGGCATTTCAAAAAAAGATTGAATCAGCAATCATAAGCGCCACCCAGTGTCTGACGGAGGCATTTCCTCCATTTCTAACAGTGTTCTGTTCATCCAGCAGCTCTGCTAATAGCTATGTCTGCAGAACAGCAAAATATGTCCCTGTTTAGTTCTGCTCAAGAGAATAATGTCTGATTAATTGTCTGATTAATGCACATTCTGCTGTAGGCCTTCTGTGACCTTTAAGCAGTGTCAAAGATCATGACCAACTTGGACAAGAATCGAGGCGTCCTGGTGGACTGAAGGAGTTTGTTTCTGTTGTTACTAAACTCACTGTGTATAGCACCCAGTGCTCTCAAATAGACACTCCAGGTTTGTGGTGTCATACACAGTTGTGGCCAGAAGTTTATATACACTCATCATGGGCAGGAATGTTATGGTCACTTGGAGCTTTTTCTTGGACTGCTCTTTTTCCAGAGTGAATGACTGCATCCAGCACACATCTTTAATGACTTCAAAACACCAGAATTGCATTCACAAGTTTGAATTTATTTTGGACTTTCTCTAATCCACATGGTGAAAAGTATAAATTCAGGCTCAAATATATACAATCTATACAACACTTCCCCACTGATTTTTGAATACATGTCTCTTAGCAAGTTGCATCTTGATCTGATGCTTTTGGTAGCTAGCAGTAAGCTTCTGGCTTAATTCTGACTGGATATTTGACCACTTTTATTTAGAAGAGTTCATTTAAATTGATTGGTTTTCTTGGCACCGAGACAGCCCACAACTTTTTAATAGAGTTGAGGTTTGGGCTTTGGCCAGGGTTGGCCAGGTTAAAGCAAGCTTCTGGCTTGCTTTAACCTGCTTTATCCATTCCAAAACCAGTTTTAATGTGTGTTTGGGATCATTGTTCTGTGTCCACGTTTCAATCATATAGCTGTTGATTTTAGGTGAAGCTGAAGAATTTGGAAGTAGTCCTCCTTCATTATTCCATCCACTTTGTGCAATGTGCCATTACCACTGGCAGCAAAACAGCCCCAAAGCATGCTGCATACCTCTTGTCATTGTGGCCAAATAACTTAATCTTTGACTTGTCTGAGCATAAAACTCCACAAGGCCTTTGGCTTGTCCATGTGGGCAGCCACATGGAGGGCCGCACCAATAATTTTATAAAGAGTTAAACTTGATATTGAGTAGAATTGAGTTCAGCTTATTGTTGCAGCCCTCCATAATAGTCTCAGTTTCTGATGTGGCTCTTTGGGAAAATTAGTACCCCTGCTTTAGAATGTCCTCCTGAGCTCTTACTGCGACTGTGAAAGACAGTGAAATTGCCTCCATCTGGAGGGATTCGGTCAAGAACCATTACAGGCTGCAGCTGTTAACAGAAGCACTAAAGACATGATTCAAAGCTTCCCCCTACTAGAAAAAACTGACAATATATATATATATATATATATATATATATATATATATATATATATATATATATATATATATATATATATATATATATATATATATATATATATATATATATATATATAAAATATGCATGAATTCACCTCTAATAGGACAAAGTACAGTGATAGACCAGCAGATGGAGACAAAGACTTCATTATCAGCTCTGCTCACAGGGCTGCCAAATTGTCACTATTTGAGGGGGTATGGTTCATAGGATAAACTTAATTTCCCTGTTTTTTAATCTTATTGTTGTTTTTGTTTGTTTTTCTGTTTTCTGCTTTTGTAATGTGGTTGAAATTTGTTGTTTTGACACAGTCAAAATTTTATGAAATTCAACTGATATCCCTTGCCATCACCAACAATACAAAGTTAAATTTTGAAAGGTTGTTCTGTTGTTGGAACCTTAAATAAACCCAAAATTTCCCAAGTTTATTTCAGTTTCTTCTCTGTTTTTTTTCTCCAAGTACCATTAAATTAAGCATAACTGACAGCATGCATGTACAGTCCATATATTTTAGTACCTCTTGTTAGCAAGCGAGTTTACGACTGAGAAAGGCAGGAAATGTGCTGTCTTATTAATAGAGAGAGTCAATTAAAAAAAATTCAATATCCTGACTTCATGTGTGGAGCAATGGTTGTTGTTAGAAAGTGTTTGCACTTGCCTATATGAGTGCTTGCTCTCTAACATCAGAGTGTAATATATACTGAATATTTAAGGAGTTGTATATGTGCAGCAGCCATGTGGTTTTTAGCGGTGTTATAGTGTGCACACATGAACAAAAAAATTAGCAGAAAAGCATTTCTGAATTCAATTCAATTAAATTTATATAGCGCCAAATCACAACAACCAGTCGCCTCAAGGCACATTGTAAGGTAAAGACCCTACAATAATTAAAGAAAGCACTTGGTGACAGTAGGGGAAAAAACTCCCTTTTAACAAGAAGAAACCTTCGGCAGAACCAGGCTCAGGGAGGGGCAGTCATCTGCCACAACCAGCTGGAGCTGAGGGGAGAGAGTCAGGACAAAAGGCATGCTGTGGAAGAGAGCCAGAGATTAATAATAACTGGACACACAACATATTGAACATTAAAGCAGATGGGCAGAAGTGCCAGTCATGTCAGCTAAGAACAGGAAAATGAGGCTAAAATTTGCATGGGCTCAACAAAACTGAACAATAGAAGACTGGAAAAATGTCACCTGGTATGAGAAGTCTTGATTTCTGATGCCATATCCAAGGTAGGGTCATAATTTGACATAAATAACATGAAAGTATGGATCCATCCTGTCTTGTATCAACAGTTCAGGCTGGAGGTGGTGGTGTAATCATGTGGGGGATATATTCTTGACACACTTTGGGCCTCTTGATACTAACTGAAGTTGTGCTGTTCATCTAAACAGCACAGTCTACCTGGGATTGCTGGTGACCATATCCATCCCTTTATGACCACAGTGTACCCATCTTCTGATGATTGCTTCAAGCAGGATAGTGCCTCATGTCACAAAGGTCAAATAATCTGGTTTCTTGAACATGACAGTGAGTTTACTTTGCTTAAATGGCCTCCACATTCACTAGATTTCAATTCAGTAGAGCACCTTTAGAATATGCATGAACTGCATGAAGCCTTCATATCAATATTGACCAAAATCTCTGAGGAATGTTTCTAGGATATTGTTGAATCTATGCCACGAAGATTCAAGGCAGTGATGAAGGTAAAAGGTGGGCAGATCTGATACTAGGTGTACCTAATAAAGTATTTAGGTTGAAAATGATTCTCTGAAAAAAATCAACTTAAATGTGATTTCAGAGAAGGAAATTCATTTTAATATATTGGGTGTTGTAAATCATGTAACTGGAAAATTACATTGTGGAGTGGATGTTTTACTCTAAAATTGTGTACAAATGTATTTTTATGTGCACATCCATTTGTTTGCTTACAAGTTTTCATTGAGCTCATGAAGAAGGGCAGAGTGTGTACTGATCCAGTTACCTATTAACAGACATACTGGGTCGTCTTGTATTACCTTTCTTCTTTTGTTTGAAGTAAAACCCTCTTCCCTGGTTTTACTGCTTCAACCTCTCTTTCTAGTTTTCATGCACTCTCTGCTGGCTGCTTGCTCTTTACTCTGGTAAAAACATAAGCACACTGGAGCAGGTAGGAGCATATATTAATGTAAGTAGTACTGTGAGAATGCATGCTATAGTAACAGTGTAGTTTATATTGATATCCTAGGCTAGGATAATAATAGAGTAACTTCAGAAAAGGATTTTTGGCATGCATGGTGAAATTACTGGTTTTAGGTGACAGGATGTAAATCGTTGCCTCCAGTGTCAAAGTCACAAACCTTAATACATAACATGGTCATATCACTATTATCTTTCTGTTTCAAGGAAGGGGACAGCCATTATTTGAACAATCACAATGTACTTTAGTGCCTTAAAATTTAGTCAAGCAGAAACATTCACTGTATTTCATCTTATTATTAATACTAGATGTTACAATTCCTGTCACTAAAGCACAGCACTTGCCCTGAGTGGGCTTTAGAAGCCTTCTAGATGGGGCAAGTTTACTGCTGACCATAAGGTGATGTTTGCAGCAGCGCGTTACATCATCAGTTGTGTACCCCAACTTCACAAGGTGTTTCGGACATTTACTACGAGACAGGCCCACCTCAAACTGATCAGCTCTGGGTGTGTGTCACATGGTGCCAACCAGTCACTTGGCAGTACACGCTCTCTCCTACTTCAGCCGTAGCTAGTGACTGCTTTTTCAGCTACAGTGGCAGGCTCTTTGTGGCTCTTGGACAGACCTTCACTTTCCAGCCCTGGGCCTCTGCCTCAGCTGCTACAGTACGTTTGCAAATCACAGTTTCTTCTTTTCATATGACTCTTTCATGGCATCCTCCCAAGAAACTTTCAATTCAATGATGATGACATACAGATGGGAAGATGGGTGCAAGTTGGTGATTTCAGGTGGAAAGGTGAACGTTTTTGTTGAGGTCAACTGTCATTTCCCAATCCCTGGCTGACTGTAGCAAGCCTGTTTCAGAAGGAGAAGGTTTGGCATGCTGTTTTTCACTTTCCCAGATGAAGGTTGCCTCTTCAGAAAGGTGGCCTAGAGTTTTGATGAGCTGTGATTAGTCAATAATCACGTTTGCTCTAGTGCTTGCAGCCAGGGTCATCAGTACTTTATTATGGCCCCTTTTGTTACACTGCTTTTGCAATTCACCGAGATGTGTTTGAGGGCTGCACATAAGTGACACACGGGGTCTTTTCCACACCAAAGATGTAGGTTCACTGGAGAGGGCAGCACATCATATGCAGCCCTGGTAATGAAATTAATCTTATTTGTTTCCATATTCTACAGCTGTCTCCATTTGATTTTACATCATTCAGTGCCCTCCTACCTCATCCAGCAGCCTTGTTGGGTTTGGGAATTTGCTGTGGCACATCTAGATGCCACATTGCGCCTTGAGACAACTGTTTGTTGTGATTTGGTGCTATACAAATAAATTGAATTGAACTGAATTAACAACACACCCCATCTACCACCAATTCAATTCAATTCAATTTTATTTATATAGCGCCAAATCACAACAAACTGTTGCCTCAAGGCGCTTTGTATTGTGGGTAAAGACCCTACAATAACACCAGACGCTGCTGTTCCTTGGGTGTAGCCTTTTGACAGGTAGGTGCTGTGGTTCCCAGCTAAAATCCTCCTCTGCCATGTTGATACTTGCCCCACGATCTAGAAATGTCAAACTAACTAATACTAAAGCTGGGTCCCATTTTCTCCAAGTAGCCAGGGTTGGTGCAGCATTGCTTGTGACAGGATCGATGGACTCCTTGAGTGTCATCTTCAGTCTTGATATCGGCAGGGAGGGCTTGATATCGGCAGGGCTCCATTCCTACAAAGGGCTCCATTTTCTCTAATGGAATCCTTCCAAAGGGATTGATAAAGTTTAATCTAAAATCATTCCAATAAAGTTCTATTCTGCTGAGGCATTTTGGCAGGCCAAGCCACTTCCTCACCTGTGCACCCATGAATGGAAACATGAAGAATAAGATGGCTAAGATTAATGGCTCAAAAGGTCTGGAACTCGTGCTTTCCTCTGACTGAACCTTTAAGAATATGACACCCTCTCTATACCAACAAAAGGCAAATTCCTCTCTGATTGACAGAAACTCTTGTTGTTGTTGACCTTGCTTGATATTTGGCAATGTTAGCAATGTTGATGAGTTAGTACTTTCTGATCTGTGCTGAAGTGGCATTTTGGTGTGGAAGCTGCTTGTTTTTTCATTGCTGTTTTGGGTCATGATTGAGTATTCTAAAGGTAAGTGGGTGAATACAGAGTTATACAAATGAGGGCACACACCTCTTGGTCTGGACAGTAAAAACAATGCTGTTTTTGGTGATATGATGATTTTATATTTGTTGTATGGGTAATTGATGTGATCAGTTCAAGTTCTTAGTAGTGCTCAAATAAATTGGGAATTTATGCTTCAGCTGGAATTCTATGTCATAGTTACATCATAACAAAAAAAACCCTCTGAAATTGAATTTATCAGTGACAGAATCACAATAATCTTCTTAAGATAAGGAATAACAATCATAGCATCAGTATAAGGACTTACAAATATCAGCAAATACCTGGAGAGAGGGAGATTACTGAAAATATCAGAATGTGTGAGGTAATGTGCAAAGAAGTGGAAAAACTAGAAGAATAAATGTGTTGGCCCCCAAAACAACTGACATCAGTGGGGAGTCAGCATTTGTTTCTGTCATGGCTAGTACTGCATTTATAACACTGGGACAGGACCACATGGTAATTAGCACCATGCACAAGCATAAATGCTAGCAATGATGTCGGCCACTTCCATAGGTTACATCAGTGTTTTTCAACCAGTGTGCCGCGGCACACTAGTGTGCCGTGGGAGATCGTCAGGTGTGCCGTGGGAAAATATCCAGTTTCACGTAATATGCCACGAGTGTCTGTGCTGTAGTAGTGACTGGGAGCATAATCATGTAATACTCTTCCATATCACTAGACTATGTACAATGCAATTCGCAGGTAGCGAATTGCATTGTACATAGAGACAAGAGAATTGAGCCGCGTTTCCATACGGAACGATTTGACGGCATCTCCATTAGAATCAGGTACACTTTGCCGGTCCTTTTTCCGTACTCACTCACCCGACGTAAAGCGATCCGAGGCGATACAATGTGACGCGGAGGACAGCATGCCACTGAATGGCCAGGGAGTGTCGTCACGCTGTGACGACACTCCCTGGCCTGAGTCATGAGAGCGACTCCTTCAACACAATCATTTTTAAAACCCCACAGCAAGAAACTGGAGGCACGCAAAGCACCGGTTGAATGCCCAGACTGACAGTTTGCAGTGGTAGTTTTGCAACCTGAGAGCCATCTGAAACGCTCACACAGCATACATATTATAACCCTATAGGCTACTGCCGGGCGATCGCCGCTACTAGCTGAACAGCTGGTTAGCACTGAGCCTGAGGCGGCTGATCAAAGGAACTTTGAGTTACTGTAATACCGTCCTATCGGAAAAATTCAAACCGTTTATGAAAGCTGAGAAACTGCACTTCACAGCCAATATAGGGTATTACTGTGGTGTTATTGTTGCCGTAACTCCGCGAACGGCGGCACTTTTGAAGTACACTGAGCCGATTATGACATGTTCGGTGGTATGATGCATGATGATGATATTAAACTGGCATTAGCTGTGAGCTTGCCTCTATCTCATGTATTGTTGTGTTGTGTTATTCCTGGTAATAGAATGCTTTTGGACAGAATTAGAGTTTGCAAAACACTTTTAACTAGTTTTCTACTATAAGCAGAGGTGGGAAGTAACGAAGTACAAATACTTCGTTACTGTACTTAAGTAGATTTTTCAGGTATCTGTACTTTACTTAAGTATTTATTTTTCTGACTACTTTTTACTTTTACTCCCTACATTTTTACACAAGTATCTGTACTTTCTACTTCTTACATTTTCAAACAGACTCGTTACTTTTTAACACGTCAGAGAGAAGTTTGCATTTCCGGTCAGTGCGCCTTCAAACATCAAACGATCTGAGCCTAAACGGAGGAATAATAACACATAAGAGACAATCGTACTGGCGTATCCTCCATCACCGGGGCTTATCTCATACAAAGGGATTAAATACGCAAACCCATATAATTAATGTATCATTTATAGCGCTATAATCGGGCCGGACCGAGTCCGTAAGTTGGGCTGCGGCACAAAAACAGCTTAGCTAGCGCTACTGAAGAGGAGCGAGCATGAAGGGAGTAACGTGTGGCAGGTAAATGCAACGTTTCTGAATGCTCAACAAATATCAGCAGACACACAAAGTGTGTGCAGTTTGTCACACAGTGTGTCTGCTAGCTAAAAGAAGAGCTGCTGTATTTCAGGGAGAGCAAAGAGAGAGAAGTTCACTCAGAGATGGAGAAACAGGACAGGAGAGGAAGAAGAGAGGTTAGAATTAAAGGTAAGGACTGGAAAATAAACTGAAGTATGCTGACTTTGTGTAATTCAAAGATTATATGAAAATGCTGCAGTTTAGTACGTAATAAACGGGTTAGCTTGTTGTACTGTATTTACAGTAAAGCTCTGTGTTGGTGCACAGAGGCTGTGTTCATGGTCAGATTTACAGGTTACATCAGTGCAGCAGAGATGAGTTTGAAACAAAGCTGCTGATGCTGAGATTCATTCACTGAATCCAACATTTCTACAGCCTGTATGCTGTCAGTGTAGCATACAGGCTACAGGCTTTTCAGCATCCTTTCTCAGAGTGATGCTGAAAAGCTCATTCATGCATTTATTACTTCTAGGGTGGACTATTGTAATTCATTATTATCAGGCTGTCCTAAAAGCTCCCTGAAAAGCTTTCAGCTGATCCAAAATGCTGCAGCTAGAGTACTGACAGGGACTAGAAAGAGAGAGCATATTTCTCCCATATTGGCTTCTCTTCATTGGCTCCCTGTTAAATCTAGAATAGAATTTAAAATTCTTCTCCTCACATACAAGGTCTTGAATAATCAGGCACCATCTTATCTCAAAGACCTCATAGTACCATATCACCCCAATAGAGCACTTCGCTCTCAGACTGCTGGCTTACTTATGGTTCCTAGGACACTTAAGAGTAGAATGGGAGGCAGAGCCTTCAGCTTTCAGGCGCCTCTTCTGTGGAACCAGCTTCCAGCTTGGATTCGGGAGACAGACACCCTCTCTATTTTTAAGATTAGGCTTAAAACTTTCCTTTATGATAAAGCTTATAGTTAGGGCTGGATCAGGTGACCCTGAACCATCCCTTAGTTATGCTGCTATAGGCCTAGTCTGCTGGGGGGTTCACATAATGCACTGTTTCTCATTCACCTTATTTACTTTGTTTATACTCCACTCTGCATTTAATCATTAATTGATATTAATCTCTGGCTCTCTTCCACAGCATGTCTTTCTCTCCCCTCAGCCCAACCGGTCGCGGCAGATGACTGCCCCTCCCTGAGCCTGGTTCTGCTGGAGGCTTCTTCCTGTTAAAAGGGAGTTTTTCCTTTCCACTGTCGCCAAGTGCTGCTCATAGGGGGTCGTTTTGACTGTTGGGTTTTCTCTGTATTATTGTAGGGTCTTTACCCACAATACAAAGCGCCTTGAGGCGACAGTTTGTTGTGATTTGGCGCTATATAAATAAAATTGAATTGAATTGAATGGAGATCAGCTCAGAGAGCTGTGAAATACTGGGTTACATCTTTGTGAGTTCACTTCATCCACACAGAGCAGTAAACCTCAGAGCAGCAGCAGCAGATCAGCTGATCACAGCCTGCACACCAACATCATTTACTGCAGCTACAATAGAAAGTTGTGATTCTTCTCTCCATGCAGAGCCACTACAGCTGATCTTAGGGTTCCTCCACCTTCTGAATCCCACTGTAACCCCTGAGTATCCTCATGTTGGTGTTTAGGTGGAGGCACAGTCACCCTCTACTATGGAGGACACAGAGAACAGAGCTGTGTTTAAATTCCCTTTCACAGTTTGTGTCCAACATAACAGATTCAAGCTGAGTGCATTCATTAGGATTAAAATTTAGATTGGAATAACGTTTGTATTCTCATGTAATATTATTTTATATTATTACAATAATATATAATGAGGTTCGGTTAGTTTTACACAAAAATAGCAGGTAGAAACATCCTCCAAAGAACTACTTTTACTTTCTTACTTTGAGTACATTTCAGAGCCTGTACTTTTTTACTTTTACTTGAGTAAAGAAGTTGAACCAGTACTTCAACTTTTACCAGAGTAGTTTTTAACACAAGTACTTGTACTTCTACTTAAGTACAGAATGTCAGTACTTTTGCCACCTCTGACTATAAGACCACATTGTTGTGGCATTTATGCTCAAGCGTGTTTTTGAAGTGGACATGTTAAGTGCACTTTTTATTTGGAAGAAGATATATGATAAAGTTCTTTTTTGTGTTTATTTGATTCCTATTCAAGACACTTTGATAAGAATGACTATATTGTTAATATAGGCTACAGACTATCATTTTTTAACATTTTTGGCTGGTCGTGTGCCTCGTGATTTTTTTCAATGAAAAAATGTACCTTGGCTCAAAAAAGGTTGAAAAACACTGGGTTACATCATAGGTTCTGCAAAGTTTCACTACAGAAGTCTAAATCAGGCCTTAGAGCCCACAGTTCAATTCAATTCAACTCAATTCAATTTTATTTATACAGCACCAAATCACAAATCACAACAGTCATATATATATATATATATATATATATATATATATATATATATATATATATATATATATATATATATATAAAGGGATACTGATATGTTGCTTATGTTTTGTAAACTTAAAAGCCTATAAATAAAGTATAACAAAAAGAAAAAGGAGTACCTTTCCAATCTCATTGTACAGTTCATATAATGTCAATAAGATCACTATTATGTTCTATTCAGATATGGAAGTATAAACTTTGCCAGATCAAACATGCGGAGCTGCCCGCTGTGGCCACACCTTGTGACAAAGGAGCAGACATAAGTAGTTATTAACTATAAGTGGTAATATAACAGTATTTGCCTATTTCAGTGTGTGCAAAGTCTTTGCTCTTTGTTCTTACAGTGAACAAAAGCATTGCTGGTATTCTTCCCAACTCTGTGTGTGTGTGTGTGTGTGTGTGTGTGTGTGTGTGTGTGTGTGTGTGTGTGTGTGTGTGTGTGTGTGTGTGTGTGTGTGTGTGTGTGTGTGTGTGTGTGTGTGTGTGTGTGATGTTAAAACGTAGTCCTACTGTAGTGGAAACCACAAAGTCAGAAGTACTTTGGTAGATCTTTATATGACTACCTGTCTTTATTCACAGTATGAACAAATACTGTCACCACATTGGCATCACAACTATGCAAGATAGGGTCATAAAACTCTGCACGTGCATAGCTGAATTCAAAATGAAGTCCAAAGGTGAGTGTTGTAAAACCCTTGAGTACTGAGTACTCATGTAATCATACAGCAGTGACTGCTGAGTACTCATGGGTTATGACGTCATCATGTCAAGAGACGACGACTGTTACCAAACACACCAATATATGTTTTACGTCAGTGGTGTATGAGTCTGTATGGATCTGTGTGTGCGTGACAAACCTTGGCCTTTCCCCATGCAGCAGTCAGGACGAAGGCACGCCATCCCACAGCAGACAGAGAGTCTGCAGCCAGAGTGAACACAGAGATAAATTATGTCAACTAATGGCCCATCAAACTGTCACACTGAGCCAAGACAATGCATGCAGTACTGTCCAACCACCAAATAATAATGGGATAACACAGAAGCAAAAGGAAGACTATACTTAAATTGTCGGATGTGTGTCACTCAGGATTGCTGAAAGAGAAGACCTGTACAGGCTTCTCGTGACTAGTGATTAACATGTTTATTATTGCATGTGTCATTGTGTAGACTGAATAAAAAAAACCCGAGAAAGTACTTGGAAGCAGGACTAGAAATATTAGCCTTGTTCGGCTTTGCAGAAAGTTTACATGTAGCTGTACAATATATGAAGGCATAAATAAATCTTTATTTGAAAAGTAATGGTGCAGCTCAATCTTAGCCTTTAGTGGGGATGTTAGTGATGCTTATGGGTATCATATGATGAAAAGAAGCATGGACTTGTCAAATCTGTCAAAACAAAACAAGTAAATAATGTTGCCCATATAATCAAGAAAAAAAGATGCAGGTGTGGGCAATTAAAAATGTTCCAGAACTTCTGTTGGACATAATGAACAACAGCCAGCATCATGAAATATCTCAAATCTGTTGTATTTCTTAAAATTACAAGGTACAGACACAAAACAAATCCATTCATATATATGTGTGTGTGTGTGTGTGTGTGTGTGTGTGTGTGTGTGTGTGTGTGTGTGTGTGTGTGTGTGTGTGTGTGTGTGTGTGTGTGTGTGTGTTTTGTTTTACATTTTGTTTTACATTTATTATTTTATTTTCATGGAAACTAAGCGGGGCAGCACGGTGGTGCGGTGGTTAGCACTGCTGCCTCACAGTTAGAATACCATCTAGGAGGCCTGGGCTCGATTCCACCTTGGCCTGGGCCCCTCACTCTCTCTGTGGAGCTTGCATGTTCTTGCCATATCTGCCCTGCAACAGGCTGGCAACCTGCACAGGGTGTACCCTGCCAGCTGGGATAGGCTCCAGCCCCCCTGTGACCCCGAACAGGATAAGCAAATGGATGAATGGATAGAAACTAAGAGCTTGTTAGATTTAAGACAATTTTCACCAACAACATCTCACACCCTTAACTGGAAACACTAAGTAACAATAGTTCCATTGGCTACAGTATTTTTTTTCCATATTTCCTCAGCTGTGTCCTGCTCTGAAATGTTGTTGGCAGCATTAATGGTCAGGTATTGCATGCAATATCAGTTTAAAGGCAAGTATTTATTTTCCCCACATAGGTTCTCAGTGGAGTTTCTCTAGAACTTTAGTCACTCAAAAACATGAATCACCACTTGTGCCAAAATACCTAATTGCACACACATTTGTGTAAACTTTCACATTGTGGAGACTCGCCTCTCTCAGGACCAAAAGAAAGGTCCCTTAGCACAATTCGTTTAACTTTAGTTTGGAAATACAGTTTAAAATGGACGAAGGTTAATGGAGAGTGAAGGCAGTACTCCCTAGATGTTGGACACACAACTGTGTCTGTGTGGACTCACTTCAGATTCACGTAAGCCAGCAATGACTAACCTTCTGAATCTGTATGGAGAAAGTGACAGGATTAATTTCAACTGCAGACATTTCTTGAGAAATATCAACACATTCTGCTTTTTCAGCTTTTGTTCCTGCCTGAAAACCAAAATTTTCCCGACATCCCGAAGTCATCATTCACTGGAAAAAGTTATGCTTTGATTTAAAAAAAAAAAAACACTAAGAAAATTAGTAACTACCACCAGAAGAGTTATTAAACAATCAAATCAATAAAAAGTGCTCTCACAGTTCCATATTGTGATGCAGTTCATTTCATTTCATAACATTTTATAACTGACTCAGCATTTTCCCTATTAACATCAAATAAGGCTAACGCAGGAATTGATTGGTGACCTGTCAAAGTGTACCCTGCCCCATGCCTAGTGACATCTGGGATAGCTCGTAGCCCAACTGTGACCCTGAAATGGATAAGCAGAAGAAAATGAATTGATGGATGTATGGATGGCTAGAATTTCATAGCGTCCTGCAGAAGTGACATGAAAAAATAATAAATAAATAAAATCTAATGCTATATTATGGCAATACAAAAAAATATTCTGTAGATTTATGGAATATCAAATAGATTAAATGCTAAACTTACCAGTATGGTAAATAAAACTGAACTAGGATAATAAACATAACTATTAGCAGATATCAGCTACTATGCAAATAATAGTTTAAACATTTTGTGGATTTCTTTATAAAGTATGGCTTACTCTTTGTTTAACAGAGATGTTGTTAAAGTAGTTCATAATTAAGCTGTGCATTAATAGAGATTACATTTTAAATCAATTTCAGCAGCCACCTCTCACCCAGTGTCAGCTGGTAGAGCCTCCAACTCCACTGCAAACCTAATTAAATAAGGGGTTGGAAAAAAATATTTTTTGATGTGGAATTTCAGGTTTTTGTTCGTCCCTTTTTAAAAGAAGTGTCAGATTTCTAGGAGTCTTCTAGGAAGGTCGCCCCTGATCTCCTTAACATAACTGTAATGTTTTGTTAAGAATTGTGAGTTCAGTAAATTGTCGGATGAGTTCAGTGAACTCAGCGGCCTCCACAGTGAGCAGATCCACAGCCGAAAAGATTTTTCAACAGAACATCTCGACTTCCAGTTGCAGTTCGTCCAGTCCCGCAAAGACAGAAAAATGTCACCAGTAGTGCTAAATCAGTAGCTATAGCAACGCTCTGCCAAACAGTAAAAACTTTTCTTATGTAATGAAAAAAAAAAAACATTTTCTTTTGTAAATGTGCAACTTTTAACCTGTGTTTGAGTAGCAAAGACCTACTGTGGACAAACACTGAACTTGTTACCAGCAGCACCGCCCTGTTTCACAGCCTGCTGCTGTTGGCCTTTAGCTATTAATTTTAAATGCTGTGAGTTCAATCTAACTATTGCTACATTTCACAGGATGTGAATTTTATACTCAAAAGACTCAAAAGATAGAATTTAGTGTGTATCGTTTTGAGGTGAATAACATTAACAAGCAACTGTTCAGTTTAAAATTGTTCTGCAGTTTGAGACAGCAGCGCCTAACCAATGGTGCATTACATTTTCTGTCATTGTTGTGACCAGTCAGTACAACTCTTGGTCAGGGCAAAGTGAGGACACTATTATCCCTCAGGGAGAAGTGCTTGTGTGTGTTAAAGAGTTGGTTTTGCAGAGTTGTTTAAAGACTGATGGTGGCTGTCAACTCTTGCAGGCCCTCACAACCCCTGGCAGAGTCCATTGCTGGTTATAACCTTCATTCAAACTGTGTGTGTGTGTGTGTGTGTGTGTGTGTGTGTGTGTGTGTGTGTGTGTGTGTGTGTGTGTGTGTGTGTGTGTGTGTGTGTGTGTGTGTGTTATCAGGAACGGAGGGCATCCTAATGAATGACCTTTGACCACCAGAAAGGGGAACTCGGACAGAGGAAGTTCAGGGGAGAGGTGAAGAGGGGAGATGGAGGCTAAGGGGGCACCAGGCGCCACATTATACCTCCTGTCAGTCAAACAGACACCCACTGCTGCCCCACTCATGAGGGTTCATCCACTGAAAGTGACTACCACCGACCTTAAAAAAAAAGCCCAAAAAACATACCCTGGAGTTAAGAGTTAAGAGATGGCTGTCCTGATTTTGTTTTGTTTTTTCACCTCCTCTAAGATATAATTAATTCACAGACCATCCAGTAAGTTTTTGTTTCCGTTTTGGTGTTTTATTAGTCTGTTATTTTGTACTAATTAGCCAATGTGCATGTCTCTGTGTTGCACCCATACTGTTTATAACCAAGCTGGGTAGTGTTAGATGATAAAATACCACTACACACTCTCGTCCATTTAGGTAACATATGGCTAAAATATTAACACTGTGAAATTTCCAAAACCAGTGGGTGATGTTATGGTAGCTACATCCATCTTTTTTACTATCTGCATTTAGAAGTTGTGCATTTGCTTGACTGTACAGACAGAATACAACCTCGGGTGCATATTCTGCAACTAGGGAACACATACATTCAGCACATCCACAGCACAGATATGTAGCCATCTAAATTTATCTAAAAGAAATGTAAACCTCTAAAGGAGTAATAGGCAAAAGGGAAAGTGAGGAGAGTCACTGTATTTCTGTAGAGTGTGTGCAACAGGTTTTTCTTGTTTTTCTTAACATCTCATTGAGAAGGCACTTTCCTTGTTAGTAATCAACGAGATTTAAGTGTGATTTGAGTAGTTCCCAGCCAAAGTCTCCATCAAAGGTCATCATGAAATCAGTGCTTCCAAAAATATCTCAGAACTATGTGATTCATGCAGAACTGTGGGCTGAGAAAGTGAAAGAGTAAATGCTTCTTGAGGAGGATTTCCTGTCACTGAATGTGCTCTTTGACTGACCTGTAACTTTTGGTGACTGTTGCTTGAGTACAAATTGCTGTAAATAGTTAAATATCCAAGATTTTCCTACCAAACTGCAACAACATTAGAACAAATGCATGCACACAGAGGCACACACACACACATACACACACACATGCACCGAAAACCTTGGAAAACGCCGAATGGGTGTCCAGGTCAAATGTGATTGGCTGATGCCTGGTATGCCCACCCCATGTCCTGACCTCTAGAGGGATTTTAATGCAGCTTCAGTAGGGTCAAGGCTGGGCCACCACAGAAACCTAATGACTTCCTCCTAATAAAGACGTGATATATGAGTTCTGTGATCAGCCCCTGACCAGCGGTTAACCCTGACATCAGGTGAGATACAACAAGAAAATAACTCCAACTTTGAAAATAATCCAGTCCAATCCAAATATTTTGAAGCTGTGAAATTATTTGATACTTCAATATATTGCTATAAGTATTGTATTTAGATTATGATCATGTGGTTTGGTAGAAAAAGTATTCATATTAAACCAATATTATATTTTAAATATAATATTTCAACTGACAATCTATCATTGTGTGCACATTTGTACATGCAGGACCAGTCTTTGTCAAAAGTAACACAATACAGTGTGAAATTAAACTACACACTGTGCACAAAGTTTTGTCTTTAGCGGCTTTATTTACATCGCTAAATGTAGGAAATCTTAAAACAAGCTAGCACTTAAATGAACAAAACAAGCTCAAGAAATCACGTGATGGGATAATAGTTTGTATCTTAATTTGTCTGCAACAATGTCCACTGGCAAACATTCGCTAGGGTTTGTTTGATGAATGCAGCGTTTCTGTGTTTGTGCACTGGAAAAAATGAGTTGGAAAAAAAGAGGGGAAGAGGAAGGAAGATTAACAGGGAGAATAAACAGAGAGCGAAGGGAGAGAATTAATTAAAGGTAGAGGAAAGTTAAAGAAGACAGAGCAGCATCCCATCAGAATATCCCACAGAGTACGGTCACCACTGGATCATAATTCACCACAGCCATGAGCCACAGGATACTTCCTCTGACTGCTGTGGCGCTTGAGGAGAGGACATGACTGTGTGTGTGTGTGTGTGTGTGTGTGTGTGTGTGTGTGTGTGTGTGTGTGTGTGTGTGTGTGTGTGTGTGTGTGTGTGTGTGTGTTTCAGAGCAGGGGAGGGGGTCATTGGAGCAGGATGCTTGGAAACTCTGATTCATTGAGATTGAAGTTGCAGCAGTTGAGTAGACTGGTTTTACTGGAAGGGTAACATGGCATCATAAAAACCGAAGACACCCCCCACATCTCACAGCACTGTGTTCTGTGTTCTCGCAACTTACGTCCGTAAACAAACAAAGGTTATATGACCTCAGCTTACCTCAGTAGAGAGCCTGACCTGGATGCCTATAAACATAAGAAAGTTGAGTTTATTCAGATAAAACTATTTTGGATCAGATGTCAAAAAGTGCTTCAGGTGATTGAGCTGGACCTTGAAAATTAATTATGTTGTATTAAAGGCAGAAAACTGGATATGTATGTATCCACTGCCTAGTCTTCAAGACAGAAATCTCTCAAAGAGAGTGAGCAATGTCTTAAAAACTAACTTCAAGCAATTTTTTTAGTTTCTAAATTTCTTAAAATACATTATTTTACACCAATTAAAACAGAATTAGGTAAATATAGTATTAATATCACACTGTTGACAAAAACGTGATCATTGTCATATACACATGAATTGCCCACTCAACCTATTCATATCATGACAGCTGCCAGAAATGTGTATAGATATGAAATAGTCGCCATCTGAATCCTCAGCAGCAGATGATGATTTGAGGACTTTTCTTTTAAAAAAGGGAGGGTAGTTTCTTCTCTTCATACAGCCCCAACGTTCTGTTGTCAGTAATGACACTGGCATGACATCAGTGCCATATAATGCACATATAACATGTATTTGTGACAAGTAATGTCATATAATGTTTCCTTTTTTGTGTGTGCAATAAGAATTTGCTTTGTTTTTCTGTCTCTCTCCCTAATTTAGAGCTCAGTGAGTTTGTTTAGATGAGAAGAAGGTTAGCACGTACCTGCAGAGACAGAAAAAGAGATAAATATATATATATATATATATATATATATCTCAAAATATTATGTCTCCTTAACCCATTAAAATATTCACTTTGGGGGACTTTAATTGCATTGCAGTGTAATTAAATTAATTAAAGGGAACATTTATATTTTGACCTAAAACTAAAATGCAGAGCAGACATAGAATGAACACTAGGTGGCGACACACAGCTAAAAACATAACATCTCTCATTGTCTCCCTATTGCTCTTTCACACATACACAAATACTCAAACACACACATATAGAAATGCATGGAGCATATGAAATATACTGTACACCATCTATCTTCATTTTTATTGCTTTGTTTAAATTTATTTGCAATGACATATTCACTGAATTGAATCTCATTCTTTAGATAGATACAGTAAGTGCTGAGAGTTTAAACAGTGTAAAAGCATAAAGAGATTAGATTTTTTTTTTAAGTGCTGAAAGGAGAAAAGGGCAATGGAAAGAAAAAATGCAGGTAGAGGAAGGGAAGGAGGAGAAAGAGAGGAAAAAAACAAGAAGAGGTAAAAAAGAAAGAAAAGCAGAGGAAGGGTCCGAAACA